>NC_134366.1:41443667-41744051 GCF_035582795.1 Mycteria americana | reverse complement strand
GAAGTTACCCCATCTGAAAACTAAAATCCTTCCTAAAGCTGGTTATCAGATAAGTAATCAATATTTAAAGTATTCCTAAAATCTTTGTTTATGAAAACATCATAAACATGAGTTCAATAACCATGTTAAAATATTTAAAAGATTTATTAAAACAAACATTTGACTACTTTTAGCCCCTGACTGGAGGACACAGTAAACAGCATATCAACTTGTGTGGTGTTATAACACTGGTTTCTGCAAGATTCCCAGATTTCAGTAGATTTTAGGTCTAATATTTGCAGATTTGGAAGGCTAAGTTATAATGGGTCCTTCAGAGAAAGCTACTTTTTCTTTGTATGTAAAATGAAGCCCCAGTGTGACTGCCTACTAGGACAGCCATGTGAAGGAAAGAAATAATACAGAAAATAAGTTTTTGCACCTATTGTGGATCCATTTCAGGGCATCATTTAGTTTTGCTTGTGATCTTGATGTATATTTAGCTTTCTTGGTTGGACAGGTGAGGTACCAAACAGCAAAGTGATGTGTCTCAAGATCACCAAGTAGAACCTGAAATCTCTGTCTTTCCTTAGCTCCAACACAGACTGTATGACTCTGAGCTGGGAGACTTCTCATCAATGCCCACTTTTAAAATTGTGTGAGAATATCAATTCCAAACCCAAAAGCCTGAGACCAATAAATACGAAGCATTTACATTTCTCCCTCACAGGGCATTACTGCAATACAAAAGCAGGCTGATATTAAGACTTTAAAATAAACAAAAAAAATTAGTTACCAATTACCAACTCAAATTGAACAAGATCTAGTTAATATCTCTCTCCCCCCCCCTTTTTTCATTTTTCCCTTTAAAAGAAAGAAGAAAATTCTAATTTAGTGCCTGGTGCAGCATTTCATGGATCACTGCTGAATTTTAAGACACGAAATGGGTCAGCACTGCCCTGAAGAGGAAGCCGATGTCAGTAAGGCACTATTGTAACTGCAGTGGTCAAAGGACACAGAAGCAAAGCGTGCAGAGTTAGGTAGCATATCTGGTGAGAACAGTTGATGTGCTTGGTGAAAAAAATACAAACACATTTTTGGGCTCAGAGTCCCATAAGCAAGTGTTAGTATAGTGTGTAAGCAATAAGCACGTGCAGGTGAGACTGGCAGAAAGGCAGATTCCCCCTAAGAACTCGAAAAGCATACGGAGCCTCCTGCTGCAGACCAGCACTGAGCCTGGTCCTGGCACTCGAGCCTCTGAGCAGGCTCTGCTTGGCACGCAGCCGTTGCGTGCCTGTTTCACACCCAGAGCTCTGGTGCAGGCACCGTGTCAGGTACAGCTCACCAACAGGATGTCAAAGGACAAGCACAATCAGGAGCTGCTGGGATTCACCCTGCTGAGATGCCGTGACATTTCGGTGTCTGCTTTCAGTTGTCCGTGCTTAGCTATGGGGGGCACTGGTTTGGGCCTGCTGAGGTAACTCCTTCCAAAACTTGGTGAAGAGTAAAAGCATCCCTATATCATTTTGGTGCTTAATGGAGAACAGGCCACTTGTCCATGCACAGGTGAGACTCCATAGGAGGGATTCCTGCATGGGCTGATTTGTGCAGATTTACTGCTTTCAGGGAGAAGTAGAGCAGCCCAGGTTTCCACCTGCTCATAGGCTTGAAGATGAACCAAAGCTATAATTTTTGTATTTCTGTATCATCCTCTTATGCATTTGGAAACCATAGGGTACAAGAAAGTGAACTACAAAGCACAGTTCTAGCCTAAATTTAAAAAACAGGTAGTTTTATTGCAGGTTAGCACCTCTTATCCAGAACACCTAACACACATCCTGGATGCTAGAGCTGGGGACTCAACATTCACAGCGAAATCCTGTTTTCAGAATCCTGGATGTAATGTTGGCCTTAAAATGCACTCTCCTTCTCTAAGAAAATAGAGTATAGTTATCCCAAGTCTGGATGTCATTTTTGGGGGTTTGGGTTTTTTTTTTTTCCAATACTGATGCAGCCTGAATGACTTGCAACTTCATTAACTCTGGGCATATAGATACAGATCTCAGTGGTTTCTTCTAGAGACAATGTTTGGGAACCTCAGAGTGATTTCCCCTCCCTAATTACCCCTGCTCAGTCAGGATCGTGGGAGGTAAGGCACCTTATGACAGTAAGGTGATGCTGGAGCTGAAGACCATTTTCCCCTCGTTATTCAGCCTGCTGGCTATTGTACTGCTACCCAGTGTGAACAGGTCGCCTTACACCGGGCTCTTAAAAATGAAATGAGATATCAATAATACAAACACTACGTGCATATATAATTTCTAGTATTTTACCTGACTTCTAGTGGGACTGCAATCATTATTGCAAAAGCAAGATGTTTTTCTTCAACTTACCTATGAAAGGACATATTCCTTCCTTACTTTCCCCCCAGCCCGTGAGATAAAGATATGTTACAGCGTTTTGCTGTGTTGTGAAGCTGTTGACCATCCATCATTGGAGGTCCTTAAGAACAGGCTGAAGAAACATTTGTTAGGAATGACATGGAGACAGAAAGATTCAGCAGGTTTTGGATTTGATTTTGCTGGCCCTGGGCTATACTGAGATTCCTATGAAGTCAGTGTCACATAAATTGTAATGGCCTTTCTTCCTTAACAGTTATAGTATTAATTAGGACAAAATCTAATTCACAAGCTGGAGCTGAATGGAAGAATTAGCTAATAATGTATGATTAAACAATGGTAAGCAAGGTCACTGCTTGACTAAATATTCAGTAATCAGCAATTAGATTTTGTTGGTCGATCTCTTTAAAGGACCTGATTGGAGATGACCTCTTTCTTTTAGATTAAATGTCTGCTCAGGCTGAGTTATTATTGATCAAGAAGTTGACCTTACTGCCAACACTGGCATTCCCTCATTACTAATCTCTTTGTATATGGTGTGCACATAGTCGCTGGAAAACTTCAAAGAGATTCAATCAAGTTGACGATTGCTTGGTTAATTAACAAGGTGCCATTTTTTGGTATTCCAGACTGGTTGCTCTCTACATTCTTAGAGAAATCACTCCTAGCATTCGATTTAAAAAAGCACTCAGAGGAAAAAGACTCCATCAAGTTTGCATTCTATGAGGCGAATCTTGCCTTGTTTCCCCAGACAAGGGGAATGAAGGGATTGTTTTCCCCCTCCTGTAAGTGTAGGAAAGGTGTAATGAAGAGGGTGCTTTTGTCTCTTTGCATCCTGCAAGGTGGGCTTAAGACATGGAGTGCGAGAGGGTGCTTTGCAAATTGTCAAGCACAAGAATGACATCAGGGAAGTTTTTAGCTATCTCAGAGATCCAACTGTCTCCAGATAGTTCATATGACCAAGCGATAATGGGCAAGAATTCATCCTGAGGACATAAGGTCATATACTCATCTTATATCTACTAATTTTCCAGTGGTTATACTCCTCTTAGGCTGCATGTTACCATAAAAGCAGTTAATAGTTCTCTTCATCCCTACCCTTCAAAATTTTGCTGTAACTCTTTCTCTAGAAGATAAACCAGCAATTCTTTCTTGGAGAAAATGTCCAGCCATGCACCAGGCACATAGTCCTGAGATTTTATCATCTTCAGAAGAATGTGGTCTTGTCTTCACGTCAAATTCATCCTCAGAAACAAATTCTTTTCTTGGTCTGTCTGTGTGTGGTAGGAAACTCTCTTTTCAAAAGCCAACAGAGTTAAGTTAGTCAGGGTTTAAGGTATACTTGGAAAAAAAAAAACCCACAACCCACAGGGCTAAACAAAATCTCAACTAATTCTACAGATGCATGCAGCTGCAGTAAGAAACAACTTAAACCACCACAGAAGTCTGTTTAGTCTGAGTAATTTCACAAATCATGTACAAACTCTGCCACTGAGTTTGCTCCCGTTTATTGGGGTACTTAAGGAATAATGCCAATTGTAACAACTCAGCTGTGACAATATAAAATCTGCATAATGGGAATTAGTTCCTTTATCTGTCTGGGATTTTTATACTGACTTTATCCATGATATATGAGCATCTCTCTTGGCAATCTGCTCTCTGGCCTTTTCTAGATTCAAACCAGAGAACTTGCAGCATTTGCAGCAAATGTTTGGTGCACAGCATAGATCCAGGCAGACAAAAATACATCGAGTGTCAAAGTAACTAGTTAGATCAGTCTCCTCTTTGGGTTACCAGAACATCTGAGCTTGAGTGGTGCTGTCTGAAGCAATTTTGTGAAGATGTAACATGGCTGAAATGTTTCATCTAGTCCTTCCAGTCTACCTGAAAGCATGGAGTGAACATCCCATCACTCAGAAGCAGTCTTTTCTGCTTTCCTTCACAGAGTTGTCCCCTTTTTTCCACGGCTTTCTTCCAGTCAAGTTCCAAAATTCCTATCTGTGATAATCATACAATAATATTCAAGGCCAGACTTCGATAAATGCAGAGCTCTGAGAAAGATTTAGAGGTCAGTACTTTAAAAAAAATCAAACCAAAACCAAAACCACAACAAAACCCCCTCCTCTTGTCTAAATGGTACATACGGAATTTGGGTATGGTTATTCTTTTTAAGCAACTTTAAATACAAGAGGGAAAAAAAATATTTAGGAAAGTTGCAATCTTGAGAAGCAGAGTACTTCAGCTCATATTCAGTTTCATGCTCAGGCTCTGAATTAGCTGGCTGACTGCTGTTGTTTTCTGTATTTCAAGATTCAGCCTTTAAAAAAATTACAGAGAGGTGCTTACCTGCATCGAGCAGACATAAAAATGTGTTTCTCTTTGAGACCGAAAGAACGATAGCAACAAGTTTGGAATTAATTTTTCAGAACTGAAATTATTGATACTCATGGCATGTATAAGATAAAAATTAGATATTTGCTGATGTCAGTATAAAACTCTCAGGGTGAGTAACGTGAGGATCAAAATGAAGGAAGAAAAGACAGATTAGACCCTTTTTAAAAAATAGTATTTCTCAGGCTGCTGTAGCTACTGCCTTTGTTGAAAGTTAATTCTAATAGCAGCATTTAGGGAGAGTGGCGTAGCTCGCCAGGTCATGGCAACCTCTGCTTCAACAGTACGCATGTATGGTTATAATGTACTACTTGCAGAAGGTCAAAAATTATAATAGTTTGTCCTTAACGGGGCCAGTTTCTCTGAGGCTAGCATCTCAACACAACGAAACTCCCAGATTTCTCCTTGTAGGTATAGATTTACTAAGAGACCAACGGGGATTGTGGCCCAGCCATTAGCTTTGCCTACTGCAGCGCTTGCTCCCACTGGAAGTGTGTGAGGACATCTGCAGAGCACCTCCTCCGTGCTTCTTCTGCGCCGAGGTCTTGGCTGTACCCACCCCACCTCTCATCATGAGCCAGCATTGCTTCCCTGGGACTCTGCTAGATGTAATAAAGATGAGCATGGCATGGCACAGCATTTTTTTCTCCAGGCAATGCCAGACATGATGATGATGCCATGAACTTTTACTTCTCGATCATTTAGTTGCTATAATTTCTAAACCAAAGCATGTGCCTCATTACAAATGAGGATGGAAACTGTGAAAGGAAGTTGCAGTTTTCCTGACCAAAGCAGCACGGTTTGCAAGTGCATACATTACATGCTCTGTGATCCTTGAAAGGAAATTATCATGAAAAATTATACAGATATTTTAATATAGTCCAGGGAAGTTATTCATCTGAATTCTATCACCACATAATGCAACATGTGTGTACATCTCTAGAAATATTTACTCGTTAAACAAAGAAAGACAGAGTTTGCAAGCACAATAAACAAAGTTGTTAATTCAATAGACTGCTCTGAAAATCAAGACCCTCATTCTTTAGCACTCTTTATCTAGTACTCATCTAGTCACCTAGAAGACATAGTTACATGTTAGCCCTAATTCCAAATGACTGTAACAATAAAGATTGTTCAGCACTAGACTCTTCCTGTGCCTTGAAACAAATAAAAGTTTTCTTTAATCAAAATTTAGGATCCCTCTTTGGCTTGCTGTTGCATTTGCTCTCATAAAATTGAAGAAGGTTTAAGTTAATTTAATTTTTTAAAACAATAAAGTAAATTTCCAAACAAGTGTCTATTTCAAATTTTTAAATAAATTTTCAAATTCATAATTTTACAAATAAAATTTGAATTTTCTTTCAGAGAAAGTGTTTTCAGATGTTCATAAAGGACTTAAATGTGCATTTTGGATCATCACTTTACAGATGCACTAGAAGGAAAGCTCAGTTCCTCTGAATTTACAAGTTTTTTGTGTATTAAAAGACCCGCTGTTGGTCACTCTTAAAATTAGAGATATGTAGGGTTTTGCTTTTTTGTTCATGAGTCCTTTTTAAATTCTTAGGAAGGGGAGAATAACCTTTTGGGGGGTAACAGGAAGTGTTTAATTTAATTTCAAAGTTTATATTACTTTTTTTAAAAAAATTAAGCAAATTCCTAACCGAGGCATTGTTTCAAAAACCAAAATTCATACTAAAAATGATAAATATTTACATTCTCCCTTTTTCTGGAAAATAAATCAGTAACCCCTTCACTGAAATGTTTGATAAATGCAGATTGGTTCTTCCATGGGAAAAAAGTCTTGGCAGAATAATACCACATGCATCTGCAGTTCTACCTCTACTATATCTGTCCTCACTCCTGAGCAGACAACAGAAGTGCAAAAATCTACGCGCTGTGCATAAAGTGACTTTATCAGGTCTGTTCAGACAAAGAGGGACCAAGGGGAAGATGTTACGGAGAATTCCCATTGCCGGGCTCCCCTCAGCGCTTGCCTTTGCACCGAGAACTGGCTGCTGCCTCCTCCCTCTGAAGACATCAGCCCCGGCGACACAGAGCATGAACCCTATGGCTCACAAGGAACCCCTGAGAACCGGCACCTTATCTACATCTCTCTTACCACTTTCCCTTCCATTTAGCACCACAGGAAACCAAGGAGGCCAGGGAATGGTTTTCACTCACAGCCTAAATACAGGCAGCAGGTACTTGGAGCTAGGTGCACCTTGCAATAAGGTTGCCTGAAGTCTGCCCCTCCTCCCACCCACAAGTCACTCTGTGGAGACAAAAGTACACGCCAAATAACAGGAGAGTCTTAATAAAAGACTATGTTCAAACAGGAAGTAAAACCAAAACCTTCTTGCCCACAAGAAAATCAGGAGGTAAAACTGTTAGGCAACTTTCTGTTGAACATTTGTTTATTACCAAACACAGCTCTGGCTGGTAATTGCTGCTAGATACACATTTTTTAAACAATAAAAAGATGTTTAAAAATAATAAAAGCTGGACTGGAGAGAAGTATTGATTTGATTATTTGATTCCTTTGGGAGCAACCTGGGTTTAATCTACCAGTGCTCTGGTATAGATATTTTTAATGCATTTATTTTTAGATATGATAACACAGAACATATTGTTTTTAAAGTTATACCTCTGTGGGAACTACAAGATGTCTAACAGAAAAGAAAACAACTATAAAACATTCCCTTGCATAATATTCAACCCTGTGAGGTAGAAATCTTCCTCCAAATTCAATGTCATAAGCAGACTGCAGAGGACAGTAACAGTGAGTTATCTCCAAGCCTAGAAGCAAAGGTCTACCCAAAGCAAGGGGTTAAATGTGAGATGTCTGAAGAGACAGATGCTTATCTGAAAAAGTCACTGAATAAATATGAGGCAAGCTGTAGCTTTCTGCTGACCTCCTAAGTGGTGGGGATTGGGAAAGAAAACACCAGGAAGAAATTCAAACAAAATTAACTCCTATAAAATAGTAAAATTATTCAGAAGGTGTGGAGGAATGCTAATGCTTTCAAACGCATCCAACTTTCACGCTACCCTTGAACAACTAAGGAAAGGTCATGCACCATACAGGCAAGCATCTGGAGTCTGCTTCTCTGAACAGCCCCTGTCTGCTTGTCCCGTACTAGCTTGAATCAATTCTCCTGATCTTCTTGTTTGCAGTAAAGTGCTAATACCAAAAACACCGAGTGACCTAAAAGGCGCTGCAGTCCCACCTCTAGTATGCCCCTGGGAATGAGACAGAGTCCTGGAGAGGAGACCCTCCAAAGCTACAGACAACCCTAGAACAAAAGGGAGCGAAGCAACTCGAATGGTAAATTAGAAAAGCTCTGGAGATCAGAGCGCTAAGGAACTCATCTGCCCTCCTGTGCTGACCAAGAGGAATAACACCACAGAGGCTTGGCCCTCCTGAGCTCTGGGGAATCGGCCCAGTTTCAGTGAATTGTTCTAATCCAGCTTTGGGATCCTTCTTGAGAGTCACCCGTCGCAGCTCATGTTTCCAAGCCTGGACAGCCTCAGGCATTGTGTAAAGGATGTTTTCAGACTCACGTGGATTGAACGGCAGCTCAGGGCAGCAAGCACTTAACATGGCAGGATCAGGGGGAGGTATTAGCCTGCTGAGTAACTGGACAATACTTTAACAGCCTTTGTGGCAAAGGCAGCTGGTCAGGCGAAAGTATCCCACAGGCTGGATTTAAATCACACTGCCAGCTGAAGCACTCTGTGTGGTCAGGCATACATGTGTCTATGGGGACAGACAATACGAAGAGGTAGGGGAAAAAAAGCTAATTTATAGCCACCTTCTCTGAGTGTTGTACAAAGGGCTCCACAACATCTCCCCACGAAGGGATGGGTAGAGAAATTTCTTTTCGTGCGCAGCTCAAGAATTTCGCAAAGACGCCTGTAAGTGCTATAGTTAACTCACAGCCATTCTGATATTAATTTCACAGGTAGGATGAAGAAGAGTAGGCTCACCTTCACCTCCCCTTTTATGTTTCTTTTTTAAAATAGGCTCTTACTGAAACATGAATTCACTATGGGAAGAGAAGCAGGGAAATCACAGCTGAATGGCAGATTGATTTATTTTCTTTGGGGGTTAGAAATTCATCATGGCCCATCATTAAAGGTGTTTTCCAGTCACGCTAACCTTTGGTTTCTGATATCATCCAAGACCCTGCCAGCATCTTAAGGGATGCTTTTAGCTAGATGTCTGATTGCTCTCTCCTTTCATTTTCCCTCAGCTTCTCTTTTAGTTCTGCAAGAAAGTGATGCCTCTATTGGCTTATGATAGAAGGAAAGCTTTTAGCTCTGTCCTTTACAAATTCCACTCTCAATTCCCATTTAAATAAGCTAAACTAAGACAGTGAAGTGGTCAAGTGTTGCTTAAGAAGCTGTATTTTATGAGCAAGGAGCACAGCTAAGAAAGACCTATGTAAGAATTGAGACGGATCTATGAAAACTCAGTTCTTCTAACAAGAAATAGGCATGTTTCTAGCAGAAACTGAAGCAAAGAGGCCCCTCACTACAAGAGAGACATTGAGGTGCTAGAGCGTGTCCAGAGAAGGGCAACGAAGCTGGGGAAGGGTCTGGAGCAGAAGTCTTATGAGGAGCGGCTGAGGGAACTGGGGTTGTTTAGCCTGGAGAAAAGGAGGCTGAGGGGAGACCTGATCGCTCTCTACAACTACCTGAAAGGAGGCTGTAGAGAGGTGGGGGTCGGTCTCTTCTCCCAGGTAACAAGTGATAGGACAAGAGGAAATGGCCTCAAGTTGTGCCAGGGGAGGTTTAGACTGGATATTAGGAAATTTTACTGCACTGAAAGGGTTATCAAGCATTGGAACAGGCTGCCCAGGGAAGTGGTTGAGTCGCCATCCCTGGGGGTATTTAAAAGACGTTTGGATGAGGTGCTTAGGGACATGGTATAGTGGTGGTCTTGGTAGTGTTAGGTTTACGGTTGGACTCGATGATCTTAAAGGTCTTTTCCAACCTATACGATTCTGTGATTCTGTGAATTAGTGAGAGGGAGAAGAGGCTGGGATAACATCAAGATGTCCAAAGAGCCTGCGCATCCTGCCTTAGGCTGGAAGCGAAAACCAGTTAGTGCCCTTCCATGTTAACGAACGTTTGGCAAGAGGACGAGGACAGGCCGTCAGGACGCTGCAAGCAGAAGGCTCCGACTGACAGCCCAGCTGAGCAAGCACCGGGCTGGGCACCCGCAGCGGGCTGCTGCAGCCCCCGAGCCGCCAGTGGGGCCACCGCCCGAGCCGCCAGCGGGGTCGCCCCCCGAGCCGCTCGCCCCTCCGTGTCCGCGGGGCTACAGCCACCTGCTGGCTGCTGGCCCGCTCTGCGCCCCGGCGCCGGGCTGCCGCCAAGGGGACCGCGGCAGCCCACCCCCACGGTCACAAACGTATCAGTCTCGTGACCCTGAATCTGCCGCGGTTATGTCAGAAAAGGGTGAGTTTGTCTTTTCAATCTTAATTTTTGCTGCATTCCGCTCTGGTCAGGCTGATAACAGCAGGCTGATAACAGCAGGCCTTTTCCAAAGAGTGAGCCTCTTAATAAAATTAGGAGGCATGCCGCTCATTGTGTTCTGGCTTTTTGTAAAACTTCCCCCGTGTGTGTGTGTGTATACATTTAAGTCCTTGACAAATTTGGACTCCACTGGAGCAGTAAGAAAGCTAAAGTCAAATTAATCAGAATAGATTCCCTAGATGAGACAGTCATTGCTGCTGAGCAAACCTTTAGGGAGAAAAGTTGTCCTTGAAAAATATTTGATGAAGCTGCTGCACTAAGAAAGGGGCTAAATCTATGAATAAAACAGCCACAGAGAGCTCCAGGGGCCCCATAGGCTCAGTTTGTTAAGCAGAGAGAGGCAGGGGAGAAAAGGGAGAAAGAAAGAGGCTGATACGGAGAATTTCATTATGTACAGCAACTCAAAACACCTCCAAACCCAGAGAAATCCAGAGGTCTGTCCCACCAAGTCCAAGAATCAGAAACAATGCTTTGACCCAAGGTATCCCTTGAGCGAGTCAAAGCATTTAGGTCCCTTGGGTAGGTGGCAAGGAAGCAGAGGGAATTTTCTTCCTAATCGTATTCTGAAACACTGGTTTATCTGCGGGCTCTGTCTCTATTCCACAGCCAGAAATAGAAGCAGAGGTGCTTTCCAGGTCAGGATGCAGCCTGGGGACACCCACTCCTCCCACTCTCACTGTGACTTTTGCTCAAACCCGGTTCAGTGTGGGAGGACTCTTGTGCCATCCATAATTGACATCAGATTCAGCTCACCTGCACTGAAGGCAGCACAAGGAACCATGATGCAGTTAGGCCAGGATATCAAGAATCCCCCATCTTTCAATCTCCCTCTGTGAAGCATACAAACAAATCATTTTTTTTCCCTTTAATTTTAACATTTCTGGAAAGCTCAAGTCCTGCACTTCTGCACACAACATGAACCTGCAAATTCGACAGGCTGGGATGATTTGTCTGGGCAACCTGAAATCCAGTAACTGAAGAACAATGCACTTGGGCACATCAAAGATCCATCTGGCCCAGTAACCTGTCTCCAGCTGACCAGCAGCAAAGTCAAGGGAAGAGGACAAGAACAGTGCAATTTTTCAGTGACAAACCTTCAGACTGCTCCCTCACCCCCCAGTGAGTTGTAGCTCGGGGATCTCATGAACCAAAGCCAACATATCTGTGTATAGGGAGACCTATTTTTTTGTTTTCTTACTTCCATGAGCTTGCTCATTTACTTTAGGGACCCATATGAATTTTCAGTTTATGCAACACCCTGTTGCAAGGAGTTCCACTACTTTATTCTCTATTTTTCTCTGTTCCACTTACAATTTTATAGATGTATATCTTCTCCCTTATCAGCCATCACTTTTCCAGACTGAAGTCTTCCCCTTTTACACTTTCCTCATTTTCAGTCATCCAGCCAAGTATCTGAAACAAACCCACGCAACTCAGGGAACTAAAGACACACCTCTGCTAACAAATAATTGGTTGAAGGTGGGGTTGGGGGAAAAAAAAAGCTTTCCAGGTGTTTCTTAAGTGAAATATGGTTTAAGTAAAGCAGTGCCGAATAACTATAGATTACAGGCATTTTTTTCTTCAAGCAAATTAGTCACAAGAACAAAACACCTTATTACAAAGAGTTCCCCTGGTCCTAGAAGTAAAATATAAAATACTAGGAAAAAAGAAGGCACTTGATGACTGGGGAAAGGTTTGAGGTAACCTGTCATTTAGGCAGTCAGTTTGTTCTCAGCCTGTTATTACAACGTTTTGCACTTTAACAGTAACAATAATAGGCTTTATCAGGGGCATTTGTCAGCCCTCCTCTCACATAAGACAAATTATGTCCTCAGGGGAATATAATTTTTATATCATCTCTATGGGCATTAATAATTCCATTTTCTTCAGAATCAACCTTTAAAGTTAGCTCTACCATCTACACAGTTCTTCAGCACATAGTTCCCCACAGAAATGTTGGTCCTCACTTTTATGAGAGCCATGACAAAGATGGCAGTGATGAATAATCACTGCTTGGGTGGCCCTTACAGCACTAAGCATAGATGAGGGTGAGCACCACCAACTCCCACTGAAGCCAGTCAGACACTGATAGACATCCTTGAGGACAGTGGGAGAAGCACCCCTCAGAGATGATTAGGATGTTCAAAAAGAGCTGTACTACTGCTAGTTTCACTGGGTGCTGTAGGGTGCAGGCCTTTTTCTGACTCAAGCCATATATTAACACTCTGCCTGCGCCCTAAGAAGAATTATATGTCCATTGCTTAGGAAAAACAAACCTAATGGCATATTTAGTAGGCTATATTCATCTCTAAATTATTTTTTCCTATGATTCAGTGAAAAAAATAAATGCAACCTCACGTTCACCTTGGAAAGAGCTGGGACAAGCTGAGATTGCAGAAAGCCTCTCTGTCACTGTATCCTTTGCTCTCTCACTGCTAGGCAATTCCAAAGGACAGTCTGGGGATGTATAGAACTTACGTGTCAGTAACCGAAGTGATTAATTTAGTCATGAGACCAACACACACATTTTTATCTGATGAAAGTTAAGTCCACTTAACTGAGTTTTCTCCATTAATTCTAAATCTTCTGGTAGATATCACTTTCATCTCATTCCTTGCTAATAAAGTAGCTCCATCATTGCTCTCTAAGCAAGTAGTACATGTACAAATGTACAGGTTTGATTGTGGTTGGTTTTGGAGGAGAAGGCACTATGTATCCAAAAACCTGCATACTAATATTGTCAGACTGAGGCAGGGACAGGTTCACTGGATATTTGGATAGGAATACTACCAGATATAGCTTACTACCAAGCATCTAACCCAAATGTATATAATGATTCTGGATAGTGTGAATAATTAAGTATATGGATTTTCTTCTATGCAGTTTAACTCTGTTTGTTTTCCCTACATCTACCAGCTTTGTCTGGTAAGAAACTACCTTCCTGATGCCTTTCTCTATGGGTTGTGTAGCAGTGCTGGACTGTATGCTGTCCCTCAGCTATCCCACAGACTGAGGGGCTTCAAGGGGAATTTTTAACTGTTATTTCAGTGAAGTTATTCCCACGTATGGTTTATAAAGCACTCTGAGATCCTAAGGGATGAAAGGTACTATATAAATGCAAATTGTTGGTGCTGTTATGCATGAACCGCAGCCAGATTTTAAACTAGACTGACTATGAAAAATGTCATTCCTCCTGACCTTTCCCGATGAGAAACACTGCGATTAGAAAATCTCTAAACTGTTTGGACATAAAGACAAACTCCAGTTCAAATTCTCTGGAAGGTAATAGCTATACTCGAAGTGAGCAGATGAGTTAAGGGAATAAAAAAAAGAAATACTCCCTGACTTAAGGCAACACTGATAAGACACCAGCCTCCAGGCCAAGGAATTTGGGCTCTTTTTTGACCCTGTACTAGACTCTAGGACAACTGGGAGGAAATCTGTTCACTGTTCTGTGCTTCTGTTCCTAAGTCTCCTCCTCCCTCACCCACCATCTGTTTTGTCTATCCATATGGTATGTGTCTATCTACATTGCAAATTGTCTCTAGCTCACTGCTTGCATAGCGCTTACCCGAACCTCATCCTCAAAGTTTCCAAGTGAACGAAGCTGGCTAAGGAGCTACAACTGTGTCAGGTGCCCAGGCAAACATATGTAAATTGGATGGTGCTAATGGGAGAAGAAAAGTGGAAAGTGGGGCCATGGCCCTTCAGTCTACCAGCTTCTTCCTCCCAAGTAAATGTTCAGATGCTTTACAGTGCTATTTTGAGAAACGTGAGCTAGCTCAGGGTTAATTAGCTGGGAGAGAGCATTGCATTAATATAGCTGTATCGCCTCAGGTGTAAGCTAGATTATACAGAACCAGCCTGGGAATGACGGCACAACTGCACTGGGCTTTGAAGAGTTATCCTTAGTACTCACTAAGAAAAAAAATTATACAGAACAAAGAAACTGAGGAAGAAGCTCAATATCTGCCTTCACTTATGATCTTGGAAGGGTCTTCAGTCAGTCCTAAAAGTTTAAAGACTCCTCCACTGTCTTCCCCACTGGATGTGGGCAGCTTATCTTCTCCAACAACCAATTCAGGAAGAAGTACAGTTCCGTTCATCTTGCTACATGGATTTCTTGGGTTAGATTTGGAAAGCAGAAAAATCTTTGGGCTCCACAGCACCACTCTCTGCTCCTTTCTCCAGCACTCTCCTGCACAGCTGATTTGCACACACTTACGAAATCTGCTTTGTTTAATGTCCTCCTACTCTATTCATGAGGCATATACGGAGTAGCCTGTGGATCTGACTGCCATTGGAGGAAGTTGAATATGGTCATCAAGAGACACCAGAGTAATTGTATCACACCTGTTTGCCTGTTTTCCTGGTCTCTCACTGTGATCAATCTTCTAACAGAAATCACAGCTTTAGCGAGGCATGACAGCTGTAAAAACCAGGGCAAAATTATGGCAGTCATAGCTGGTAATAAAAGGAACATAGATGTCTTTTATGCAGTTTTACTATTGAAAGTACTTTTTTCCTGTATTAGTGCGTGTCGTGGTTTAGCTTCAGTCAGCAACTAAGCACCACACAGCCGCTCACTCACTCTCCCCCCCCGGTGGGATGAGGGAGAGAATCAGAAGAAAAAAGTAAGAAAAAGTAAGAAAAAAGTAAGAAAACTCAAGGGTTGAGATAAGAACAGTTTAATAATTGGAACAAAAAAATAGTAATAATAATAAATTGTAATGAAAAGGAAAACAACAAGAGAGTGAGAGAGGAACAAAACCCAGGAAAAAAACAAGTGATACAACCGCTCACCACCTGCCAACTGATGCCCAGCCAGTCCCCAGGCAGCGATTGCTGCCCCCCAGCCAACTCCCCCCAGTTTATATACTGAGCATGACGTCATATGGTATGGAATAGCCCTTTGGCCAGTTTGGGTCAGCTGTCCTGGCTGTGCCCCCTCCCAGCTTCTTGTGCACCTGGCAGAGCATGGGAAGCTGAAAACTCCTTGACTAGTATAAGCACTACTTAGCAACAACGAAAACATCAATGTGTTATCAACATTATTCTCATACTAAATCCAAAACACATTATACCAGCTACTAGGAAGAAAATTAATTTTACCCCAGCTGAAACCAGGGGTAAACCAGGTGGTTTACCCCAACCACCCCTTATTCTGTACCATCTACATCATGCCCAAGTTCTACCCTTTTTTAATACATTCCAATTAATCACCACCACTTTCCCTGTCTTTTGATATATACACACAGATATCATTCACTTGGTCTACGGGCTATCCCTCTAATATGTCCATTGAGTTCATTTAGTCCATGACTTTGGGTTCCATCTGTCATGTCACAGTCCATCAGGGCAGGAGAGATGGTGTGTGGTGTTGGATTGTTGTATGCTGAAGCCAGTTCTGGTTCCATCACTGCTGCACTTTGCTCGGTTTCATCAAAGTTCATTCTTCATTAATCTGGGTGATTCTTATTGTAATACCGTTGATACGGTATATAACAACCATAAAAGTCATGACATACAGTATTATATAGCAATTAACATCATAGCATTCAGTTCATTAGCTATTTTCACCCAAAATCAAATCCCCTTGAGGTACACAGTGGACTTCCCCATCCTTTCACATTACCCACCAAGTGCAGCCAGGTCCTTGAGCAAAAGCAGTGCCATGAATGGGTCTTCCTTTGCCTGAGGCAGAAGTAACCCAGACTGTCTTCCCCAGCATATTTTTTTATGTGCACTACAGGGACTTTATCCCCTTCTACAGTACATAAAAGTTTTGATTGGGCAGGGCCAGCTTGATTGGCAGATCCCCTAGTGTTGACTAACAAGGTGGCCTTTGCTAAATATGTATCCCAACATTTGAACGTCCCAGCACCCATTGCTCTCGGCGTAGTCTTTAACAGTCCATTGCATCGTTCGATTTTCCCAGAGGCTGCTGCATGATAGGGGATGTGATATACCCACTCAAGGCCATGCTCTTTGGCCCAGGTGTCTATGAGGTTGTTTCAAAAATGAGCCCTGTTGCCTGACTCAATTCTTCCTGGGGTGCCATGTTGCCATAGGACTTGCTTTTCAAGGCCCAGGATAGTGTTCCGCACGGTGGCATGGGACACAGAATGTTTCCAGCCATCCAGTGGTTCTTCCACCGTTGTAAGCACATAGCGCTTGCCTTGACGGGTTTGTGGGAATGTGATATAATCAATCTGCTGGGCCTCCTCATATTTATATTTCAGCCATAGTCCTCCATACCAGCGCAGCTTTAACTGCTTGGCTTGCTTGACTGCAGCACATGTTTCACATTCATGAATAACCTGTGCAATAGCGTCCATGGTCAAGTCCACCCCTCGATTGTAAGCCCATCTATATGTTGCATGTCTTCCTTGATGGCCTGAGGTGTCATGGGCCCACTGAGCTATAAATAATTCAACCTTATGTCGCTAGTCCAGATCCACCTGTGCCACTTTGATCTTAGCAGCCTGATCCACCTGCTGGTTGTTTTGATGTTCTTCAGTGGCCTGACTCTTGGGTATGTGAGCATCTACGTGAGGTACTTTTACAACCAGGTTCTCTACCTGGACAGCAATATCTTGCCACAGTGCGGCAGCCCAGATGGGTTTGCCTCTGCACTGCCAGTTGCTCTGCTTCCATTGCTGCAACCACCCCCACAAGGCATTTGCCACCATCCATGAGTCAGTACAGAGATAGAGCACTAGCCACTTTTCTTGTACAGCAATGTCTAAAGCCAGCTGGATGGCCTTTACTTCTGCAAATTGGCTAGAATCACCATCTCCTTCAGCAGTTTCTACAACTTGTCATATAGGACTCCATACAGCAGCTTTCCATCTCAGATGCTTTCCTACAACATGACAAGACCCATCAGTGAACAGGGAATATTGCTTCTCATTTTCTGGTAGTTTATTGTACAGTGGGGCCTCCCCAGGATCTGTCACCTCCTCCTCTAGCAATATTCCAAAATCTTTGCCTTCTGGCCAGTCCATGATCACTTCCAAAATTCCTGGGTGACTGGGGTTTCCTATTCGAGCCTGTTGTGTAATCAGCGTGACTCACTTACTCCACGTAGCATCAGTTGCATGATGTGTAGAGGGGACCCTCCCTTCGAACATCCAGCCCAGCACTGGCAGTCGGGGTGCCAGGAGGAGCTGTGCTTCAGTACCAACCACTTCCGAAGCAGCTCGAACCCCTTCATATGCCGCCAATATCTCTTTCTCAGTTGGAGTATAGCGGGCCTCGGATCCTCTGTATCCCCAGCTCCAAAACCCCAAGGGTCAACCTCGAGTCTCCCCTGGTGCTTTCTGCCAGAGGCTCCAGGCAGGGCCATTCTCCCTGGCTGTGGCATAGAGCACATTCTTTACATCTTGCCCTGCCCCAACTGGCCCTAGGGCTACTGCATGAACTATCTCCCGTTTAATTTGTTCAAAGACTTGTTGTTGCTCAGGGCCTGTCTCGTCCCACTCGGTGGGTTGTGAGAGGGGTGAATCTTTTCGATTCCCCGACGGTTTGTGTACCGACAAAAGCCGATCTCTGCTCGGCAGAGCCGCGTGGTCGGTACAGTCACGACAATGACTCAGAGGAACAGTCTGGCCAGCAACTTTATTAACTGGCGAATTCCACAAATGGACAAACTTAACGAACTGGTGAGCTCAACAAATGAACAGAGGCGATTTGGCAATGGAGCTATTTTCCGGGCAACCCATCACAATTTATCCCAAACTTGCATATATTGGAAGAGTAGAGGAAGAGAGAAGCGAGAAAAGGAAAGGAGAAGAGAGGAGGAAAGAGAAAGTATCACCACGCTTGGATCCCGCGATGACGATGACAGACGTGGCAATCCTCCACTGGTGGGCATGCGCGCGCTTCCCTGGGGGGAGGGGCACGTCTTTTATAAGCTAATCCCCGCCTCCAGGTACGCCCCTTCAGGACTTACACGGTTCTTGTTCTAGAAAGATCTCAATCTTCTGCGAAGGCGCTGGGGGAGGGGGGTGGTCGCGAGGGGTCTCTCGGGCGGTTGCAAGCCCCTTCCTCAGATCAGCTCTGTGTGACCTCTGGCCATACATGGTCAGGTCCGGCGGAACCCGGAACCGCGCGTCCTCCGACACGCTCTCCATGTCCCGCACGTCCTGCTCCCGCTCTCCCCCACCCCATGCTCCCGACCTGCCGTCACCATGCAAATAGCACCTCGCCTCGCCACAATGTTTGAGACATTAACTCTTTCAGTCTCTCACAGGGCCCCGTTTGAAATCGTTCTTCTTCCGGGTCACTTGATAGAGAGGGCTTACAATCAGACTGCAATTTGGAATATGCATTCTCCAAAAACCCACAACACCTAAGAAAGCTCATGCTTCCTTTTTGCTAGCTGGTGGAGACATGGCTGTTATTTTGTTGATCACATCCATTGGGATCTGACGACATCCATCTTGCCATTTTATTCCTAAAAACTGGATCTCCTGTGCAGGTCCCTTGACCTTACTTTGTTTTATGGCAAAACTGGCTTTCAGAAGGATTTGGACTATTTTCTTCACTTTCTCAAAAACTTCTTCTCCTGTATAGCCCCACATGATGATGTCATCAATGTATTGCAGGTGTTCTGGAGCTTCACCCTGTTCCAGTGCTGTCTGGATCAATCCATGGCAAATGGTAGGGCTGTGTTTCCACCTCTGGGGCAATCGATTCCAACTGAATTGAACACCCCTCCAAGTGAAAGTAAACTGTGGCCTGCACTCTGCTGCCAAAGGGATTGAGAAAAATGCATTAGCGATATCAATTGTGGCACACCACTTGGCTGCCTTTGACTCCTGTTCGTACTGAAGTTCTAGCATGTCTGGAACAGCAGCACTCAGCGGCAGCGTGACTTCATTCAGGCCACGATAATCTACTGCTAGTCTCCATTCTCCATTAGACCTTCTCATTGGCCATATTGGACTGTTAAAGGGTGAGCGAGTCTTGCTGATCACTCCTTGGCTCTCCACTCAACAAATCAGCTTATGGATGGGAATCAGGGAGTCTCGGTTGGTGCGATATTGCTGCTGGTGCACTGTTGTAGTAGCAATCGGCACCTGTTGTTCTTCAACCCTCAGCAACCCCACAACAGAAGGGTCCTCCGAAAGACCAGACAGGGTGGACAGTTGTTTAATTTTCTTTGTCTCCAAGGCAGCTATACCAAAAGCCCACCACTACCCTGTTGGGTTCTTAAAATATCCTTTTCTGAGGTAGTCTATGCCAAGGATGCACAGAGCCTCTGGGCCAGTCACAATGGGGTGCTTCTGCCACTCATTCCTGGTTAAGCTCAATTCGGCCCCCAGTAGAGTTAACTGTTGGGATCCCCCTGTCACTCCAGAAATACAGATGGGTTCTGCCCCTTTATAGCCTGATGGCATTGGGGTACACTGTGCACCAGTGTCCACTAGAGCCTTATACTTCCATGGGTCTGATCTGCCAGGCCATCGAATCCATACAGTCCAGTAAACCTGGTTGTCCCTTTCCTCCACCTGGCTGGAGGCAGGGCCCCTCTAGTCCTGGTCATAGTATTCGTTACCCACTTCTTGTAAATACAAGTCAGAAGTTTCTTCATTAAAATCAGGAGTAAGACCAGCTCTTCTACTCTGTCTGGGGAACTGTCCACTGGAAACCGGAGCAGCAATTTTCCTGGAAGAACCCCCTTTGGTGATTGTTTTTCCTTGTAACTCACGTACCTGTGCCTCTAGGGTCGAGGCAGGTTTTCCATCCCACTTCCTCATGTCCTCTCCGTGGTCATGCAGGTAAAACCACAGGGTGCCCCATGGTGTGTACCCTCTATATCCTCTCCCTTGAGCAGAAGAATGCTGACTCCTAATAGCTGAAACACCAGTCTGTACAGGTGGGGAGTGGGATCTATCCTCTTTGAGTTGCTGGACCAGTTTCTCCACAGCTGAGATGACAGAGGAAGAGATACTTTCTTTGTGCTCATGGGGTTGGCTAGGAGCTTCATCCACTGTTGGTCCCTCTCTGTCTTTCCAGGTCAGTATTGCCAATGAGCTGGCATACAACACCGGTGCACTCCGTACCAACTTCCGCCACATGGGTCATGTGCACTGCATCTCATCTGGATCTTTGGATAACCGCTTGTTGTCCAGGTCGCCATAAATCACCTCCAGCATGGCTAATTCCCGCAGGTACTGGATACCTCTCTCCATGGTGGTCCATTTGCCTGGGCGATATACAACATCTTCCTTGAAGGGATATCTTTCCTTCATACGTGACAGGAGTCACCTCCAGAGGCTGAGGACTTGTGCCCCTTTTCCAATAGTTTTATCAATGTCCCCTTCCCTAGAAAGGGATCCCAGCTGTTTGGCTTCCTTACCCTCTAATTCCAGGCTACTGGCCCCGTTATCCCAGCATCAGAGAAGCCAGGAGACAACATGCTCGCCTGGACAATGGCTGAAATCTTTTTGCATACCTCGCAGCTCACTCAGGGATAGGGATTGGGTGGTTTCCATCTCATTTATGAGTTCTTCCTCTTCCTCCTCCTCTCCTTGTGATAGCCCTGCTTTTTCATCCTCCCTTTCTAAATAAGCTGGCTTTTGCTTCCAAGATTTCTTCTTGTGTATAGGGGCAACTGATACCAGCACAGGTTGGTTCCCTGGTTCAGCCGCAGTGCCTGCTGCAAGGGCTGCAGTAACTGCAGTAGCTGTCACGGAGGTTGGAGTAGCCCCAGAGCCTGTTGCCAAGGGAGTTGGAGTGGCCACAGTGCCTGTCGCAGGGGGGGCTGGAGTTGTCGCGGTGCCCGTCGCTTTGTCATCACATCCAGAGACCTCCTCTTCCCCTTGAGGGTACTCAGCAGTGTTGAGCAGGGCTCAGTAGGCATGGGCCAGGCCCCAGCACGTTGCAGTGATTTGTGTCTCCCTAGAATTGCCAGGGTGACAGCATACTTTTTCCAAATATTTTACTAGTTTTTCAAGATCCTGCACTTGGTCAGGGGTGAAGTTCCAAAACTGGAGGTGCCCACTATCCTAGGTACTTGCCCATACTATCCCACACACCCTGCCACGCATAACTATCCAGCCTTGGGGCAGATCTCTGGATGATATTCTTAAATTTCTTACTAACCAAAACAATATTCTCAAGCAATACCAATAGATGTATCTTAACTACCCAAGGATGTTAAAGATACTGAAAAGTTATTTTAATGAAGGAGGAAACATCATAGAATAAGGTGGCAAAGGTGCCATTCTGTATTTCCTCCATAAAAAACTTCTCAGAGGAAGAAGTATAATTGCTAATTGTCTCCACGAGGTGGTACCCGAAGTACAGTAACAGCTTCAGTACAAAACTCAGATACCTAATTAAGCTCCAGGTCACTGTTTTAATAACAAATTTCCCAGGCAAAACATCACTAATCACTGCAGAACACATCAAACTGCAAAAACCAACACCGATCTTTAACATGTACAGAAAAAAAATTAGCATAGTGCAGATCAAATAAACCAGTATTGAGAACAGATGAATCAATATCATGACCTGCAACTATTAACACATCTAAATTCCTTAATACACTCTGGTTGATCTATTATTATCTCAGACCCTTCATGCCCCACGTCGGGTGCCACACAGGACTGTTGTGGTTTAGTTTCAGTTGGCAACTAAGCACCACACAGCTGCTCACTCACCCTCCCGCCCCCCCCAGTGGGATGAGGGAGAGAATTGGAAGAGCAAAAGTAAGAAAACTCAAGGGTTGAGAAAAGAACAGTTTAATAATTGGAAAAAACATAATAATAATAATAATAATAAGAAGAAGAAGAAGAAGAAGAAGAAGAAGAGGAATAAAAATAAATTGTAATGAAAAGGAAAACAACAAGAGAGTGAGAGAGGAACAAAACCCAGGAAAAAAACAAGTGATACAACCGCTCACCACCCACTGACTGACGCCCAGCCAGTCCCCGAGCAGTGATCGCTGCCCTCCGGCCAACTCCCCCAGTTTATATACTGAGCATGACGTCATATGGTATGGAATAGCCCTTCGGCCAGTTTGGGTCAGCTGTCCTGGCTGTGCCCCCTCCCAGCTTCTTGTGCCCATGGCAGGGCATGGGAAGCTGAAAAGTCCTTGACTAGTGTAAACATTACTTAGCAACAACTAAAACATCAGTGTGTTATCAACATTATTCTCATACTAAATCCAAAACACAGCACTATACCAGCTACTAGGAAGAAAATTAACTCTATCCCAGCTGAAATCAGGACAAGGTACTACCAGGTTTTTTAGTAGGCATTTTATTTTGAAATAAGGTGATGACTGAGAAGTTAATGCCAGGAGTTAAGAAGATGGACTTCTGCCCATTTTTTAAAATATGGGAAGGTGCAAACCTTCTAAACAGAAACCCCGTAAGGGCCAGCTTCAGCCCAATCTAATTTCATGGGGAGTTACACACACCATTGTAGAAGTCAGCAAGACTACAGCAAAGCAGATGTTGGTTCATTTTGGTCCAGAATAAGAACAGAGTTCCTATTCAACCTAAGAGCCTATTCCCACTGCACTGATTCAACCTTTTCTGGACAACTCTTCCACAAGAAATTATGGAGTGTGAAATTAATCTTGGAAAGACTGTAGAAACTAGTCACTCCATACTGGGCATAAATCCCTCTCATTCACAGATCTGCTTTTTGGTATAGGCACAAAGTGTTTCTCAGTGTACCAGGCTTGCACAAAAATTACAAGTCAGACACTGAGAAGACCAAACATATTGTGATCTTGTGATGCACTCAGTTTAAAAGTAGGCTGAGATTGATTTCCCACACCCAAAAAACCCCCAGTCTCTTACTGCTTTGGGCAGTCCATAACTGCTACCTCACATACAGTGGTGATTACTCTCTGACTAACTCTAAGAACTATCTGCAAGCCCACTTTTAGCATGAAACACTGTCCGGTAAAACGATTTTCATTGGAAACTCAGAGGCATCAAGAAAAATACTGGGAGAAAATGCACATCATTTTAATTAGAAACCACATCTTTTTGGAAAGTAACACAGAAAATATACTTCTGGACTCCAACACTACAGATAGGCACCTACTCAGTCAGTCTTCCAGTGAGGTCACGCTTTTACTAAAGAAAAAAAAAAGGAAGGAAGTAGTTGGGACCCAGATGCTACCTGGAAAACCAGATCCACCTGACTTAAAAAGAAAGTAACTACAGAAGGTAGTTCTGGTAGAGTCCAGACTAGGATTGAAAGATTAAAATTAGCTTTAATATTCAACTGGATAATAGTTAGAACATTCTCATTTACAGAAGTGACCAACAACACAATTTCACTCTGTTTTTACAAGCCTTTATCTAATTTCAAAGCAAGTCCAGTGACATTTGAGATTAACACTATTTTCAAATTAACATGCATGTAAAAAAAAAATCAACTCTACTCCAAAGTGAAACATTGCAAGATGCCTCAAAAATAAATTTGCAGCTTGTTTAGCTTCTGAATAACTCTCAGGTGATGAAGAAATTTTCCCACTCATTACAGGTTTATGTATATTACCCACAGATACAGACAAAAACTAGAATAAACTGTTAGGACACTCTGAGAAGAAAAAAATAGCCTCATCACCAAATCAGTTTCTTGTCTTTGTCTATCATGAAAAAAAAAAAAAAATCAGGATTCTACCTGAAGACATGCCCTACACTTACTGCAGAGCGTCTAAGATACTCTACTACCAGCACCTGAGAAAGTATACACAATTTACTCTCATGATTTTTTTTCCCAAACATTGTCCACTGGATTGTGTGCAGTCAAATTTCACTATATTCCAAGGTGATGCACTTCAACAGAATCCATATGACATGAAACTAACTCCGCTAAGTTTCTTGCAATGTGTTACTACATCAACAGGTACATACCAGCATATCTCACCAGAAAACAGCAAGTTGCTTTACTCTTTGTTAAGAAGTTAAACACACACAGTTCTGTAGAGAACGCAGTTCATTTAGCCACAAAGTGCACACAGCTGAGCCAGAAACAATTTTTTGTAGGAATTTTCAAAAATAAGCGTTTCCTTCATACATCATCTTTCTTTTTTCCTGTTTTTCTCCTTTTCAATGTTATTTTATATGATTACAAAATAAATGAAAACCTCATGTCATTAAAAGAAAAAAAAAAAGGTATAAATCAGAAAAGTCAGAGGAAAAGGCGAGCAAAACAGAGAACTGTGAGGAGACTTGCATTTCAGATGGTCAGCCCACCTGTAGGCCCTTAGTTTTCAAAGTGAAGAACTGGAGTCTTGCCTTCCCCCATGTGACATAAGAAGTGTATTAATCACAGGTTATTGCTGGCCTGATTCTGAAGACATAAGCACAATTTATATTGCCTTAAGTGGGATATGCTGAAGTTATTGTCAGAAGTAAGCAACTGAATACCTCCTGTTTCTCCTTCTGTTTCCTTAAGAGCATTCTTTTTCTTTAGATTGGTATTAGAAGAAATATATTTGTCTAGTCTAGGTCAAAATTGCTTCTTTTATTCTTCCACTGAATATGTGTTCCTAATTTTCTTTACCGGCATAATATGGGAGACACTCTTGTTCAATGTATTAATATAAAGCCAATGCTTCCATGTGCTGACTGTAGCATGCACCAAAGCTAGAGCTTAGCAAAAACTTTCCTGATGAACAGATTATTAATTTAAAATGCAGTTTCAACTTGAGACTCTCCAGTTCTGAATTCTAACCTAAATAAAGAAGGATATTTTTATTTTTCTTTGTTGTTTCAACCTTTATTAAGTTAAATATTTCTACTTCTTTTTTAATTGATTTGGTGGGTCAAGATCACGTGTAACTCCATTGTGTTGTCAGAAAGAATCCTAAAAGCCAAAAGAAGGATTTACCTCTCCAGTGCCATGAGCCAACTGCATGTATGTGGCGAGCTACTGAAACTCAGCTGGTGCATGGGTACTGGTTAAATTAAATAATAACTTATATACCTGTGCCTTCAAGCTCCTGCCTTCTTTATTCATTCTCCTGTATCTTCCTCATCTTTCACCCATAATTACATAATTATTTTCACATCTACAAAAGAAGGCCCTCCATTTTTTATACACAGAAGCTTAACATGTGTGCCTTAAGCTAACACCTGTCCTTTTAGCAAAGACAGATCCAGAAATAATAATGTATGATAACAGTTACTGTAGCGTGTATATGACCCCCAAAAAATCAGGGGCACACTGTGCTAGATCCTCTGCAAGCAGCAGAAGATGGCCACAGACCTGAACTATATTAAGTGATGACTAAACAGGATGGCTGTAGACTTCTGAATACAGAGAAATAAAAAAGAGTTGCTGAAAGGTAAGGACTAAATCAGGTGCAGAATCAAGGATAAAACCAGGTCTACAGAACCCTAATCCTAATACTTAAGGATGATCTATTTTCCATGGTGAAGAGGCTCATGACAAATAGGGTTTGTACTTCTGTTATGTATAGGGTGCATCTTGTGTCGTTAGCCATGCAGTGATATGCTGCTTCACAACTCAGAAGGCAGGGCAGGTTGGAAATATGTCATTTTGTCCTTTATGAGGAGCATTCTGACATCCTATGAAAATATTCTTCAATCCATACTATAAAGGTCACAGGAACATATGCTGCAAAAACGTGTAATTCAATATCCGAAATGACTGAGGAATTTATTGGTATTTTTCTTCAACTATCTTTCTCTTTTTTGCTCATGGTTAGTGAACAGTTATTGCAAGTTGATGAATCTGATTGCATGAGCACTATTTAATTTCTTAACTGTTCTAGCTGACAAACAGCTGTTTGTAACGTGGGATTTAGAGACAAGCTTATTCTATGACAGAATGTAAATTACTTACATTTTCCTCCCCTTTCCCTAAATAACCTTTTCACTGCCACCCCCTTCACCATCCCACAATCTCTTCTAAAAAAATGCCTTCATGCAGAATGAAGATCTTGCAGCCCAGAACACTGGGTCTTTTTGCTCCAGTGCTGAGCAGATTTGTCATCTCTCTGTAAAGTTGTTAGCAACAGCATCCACTCACATGTCAAGAGAAAAATACCTTTTTTTTCCTCCCTAAATAGCATACTTTACAAGTTACTCCATACCTCAGGCTCTGCAAATGTTATGTTATGGCCCTTAAAAGATTTATGTGTTTGTGGCAAAAAGTGTAAAAATTATGTATTTCTTCATTTTATTACTCTTGCTGCATAATCCTAGCTGAAAGATGCTGGCTATTACCATGGTCTGTAACGCTATATATGACTGATACACCCCAGGCTGGTAAAGATTGATTGCAGATATTCAATTGCATGACCTGAGCACTTGCCTTACATGTTTTATTTAGGCTATGTAACACATGGAGCCACAGCTGGGTTTGCTGAAGCACCACAATACATTATATTATTTGACCTATAAAAAAAATCCCTGCGCAGAGGAAGTGGGGAAGAGCAAAAAAGACAAGTGAATGCTTGCTGAAAATTATAATATCCAGGAGGTAAGAGGCATAAGAAAGAAAGGAGCTGCAAAGAAGCTTCAAAGTCTAGTATATGAAATGGATAAGGAGGTCTACGTCCGTCAACAGCTGCCAGCCCATATGAAGGAGGTAGCGGTGTTCGTATTTCCAAAACTTTCTCCCTTCCCCAAGATCTGTTTTATTTTGAGCCAGAAATACAAAGTCCTTTTATAATGCACAGTTTGGATTTCACAGCTGAAACAGTTCTGCCTTCTAACTTAGACCACCGTTGGCCACATCTCCTCCTAATTTGTACTTGTCCATCTTGTCTTTAAGCATGATGAGCCAGTCTATGCTGTGCTAGTAATAAGCTTTGGGATGGCAGCATGGTTAATACAATGTCTTATTTTACTGATTTTGAGAAATATGGCTTCCCGTTCTTTTTTGAGACGAATCTTTAGCAACCAGAAGAAATATTAGAGGGAGAGTCAAGATCTGTGAGTCTTCCCTGTAGTCAATTGGTATCTGCTGCAGGATTATCCAAAATAGTTCAAGCGCCGCATTACAGCCTTACTGTCACAGATCACCTTCCCTCCCACAATATTTTTGATCCAATTCTATGTAGCCATATCACAGCACAAAGATCTCACTATCTAGAAAGCATTCCAGAGATGAATTTTAATTATAAAGAGATTCTTTTTGTTCTGTCATTTGGGTGCATTTCTCATGGCTTGTCACACATACACACACACACAAAAAAAAAAAAAGAGAGAGACTGTGGAATTACAAATTGCTATTCAATTAATTTAATTGCATTTGTGTTCATAAGCACTAGGGAGAAGCAGGTGGCTTTGTTTTATATCATTTGGTTTTGCACTTAGCTAACAAACAAAGATATTTTTCAAAAATTCAGGGTCTAGTCTTCATTTTATGTGGTATAAAAATTATTCACAAATTAAAATGGTAAAATGTGTTTTCATGTGAAGAGGAGTGCAAGTGCATGTGGTCTAATAAACAGTAACCATTTCTGCTGCTACTTTGGAACTCAACAAGTGTGTCCACAAATCCATCACAACCAGGGTTTATGGAAGAAGTTGTGTGTCTGGGCTTGATCTCTCA
This sequence comes from Mycteria americana, assembly GCF_035582795.1. Classification (NCBI taxonomy): domain Eukaryota; kingdom Metazoa; phylum Chordata; class Aves; order Ciconiiformes; family Ciconiidae; genus Mycteria; species Mycteria americana. Next base: position 41,716,182 of record NC_134366.1, on the reverse strand, counting down.
GAGCAAACTAGGACAGAACTGCACGATACACTGAAGAACGCATCTGCACTGCAGAGCAGGAGCAGCCATGGAGAGCTCTTTTCCAGAATATCTAAACAGAAAGTTCTCTATAGACGTGCACCTGCACCATAGTCTTGCTTCCCCAAAGTCCACAGTAAAAGTCCATAGAGAGTTATTGTTTAGCCAATACATATTTTCTAGATAATAAAAGCTTACGTGTGAATCCCTCCAAATCCTTTCTTCTATTTGTATTTTGCAACTATGATTTTAACTTATTTCTATGTCATCTATTTATTATATACCCTAAAGTCTAGGACACAATCCTTCCCCTACAGGGATAAAAGTGCACCTGACAGGACTGGGATCTGACATTGTAAACTACGACTACAACACCATGTAAGACCCAGTGCTGTCGCTTGCTGAGCATCCTTATCTCCCTACACAGCTGGAACTGGTCCAAGGGTTTATACAGAGAATCCCAGCGTGAGGCATAGAAGCTCTGTTATGCATCATATCCAAGCATTGGAGGCATTCCTGCTGATGAGAAGAGTGGGGATGAGAGAGAAAAGTGGGAAATGAAGGCAGCTGCACAGTCCTGCTGCTTTCTTGTGGCTTTCCACATGGGAATGAGGTATTGGAGAGATGGAGACGATCTGCAGTGCTACATTAGGAATGCAGGAATTGTTACCTTCGGAGCAGGAAAGTGGGATTTCAGGTCTACGCAGAGCAAGAAATGTGAGTGAAGGTCCCCTTACTAATTGCCTCCCCAGGAAGACTGCTCCTGATCACCACTAAAAGAGCTTGTCAGTATAAATTCATAAAAACCTTTGCAACTATTTAGAAGTAAATATTCCCAGGTCACCTTGGCGGGGGGGAGGAAAAACAAAACCCAGGCCACCTGGTTTGCTTTTAAGCCACAGTTTCTTTCACTACATTTATACAGAAAAGGTACCATTTTTGACAAGTGTCTTACTTGACATTTTATATCACTCATGTCAGTCACACTGTATTTCCTAATGCAAAGTGACATGGGCAGCACTAAGCCAGAGTCACTTGTCACGCTGTTGTGTCTGCAAGAAGAATTTCTATGAACTAGAATTTGCTTAAATTCAGACATGGAGGTAAGGGTGCCTTACAATGAACTTTTCCTTTTCTTTCTGGAAAGCAGACGCTACAGTGGAGCACATCTTTCTGTTCACCTGAGGTTTTACTCCCTGCCATAGGAAATGAATTATTCCCATAAATAGCAAAGGGGATACTGACTCTCCCCTCCATTTGATAGTCTTGTTTTTAGTGAACATCACACTCATTAATAATCTGCTCTATCTAGATTAAACTAAAACATGCCAGATGTTAAAAAAAAAAAAACAAAACATTAAAAAGCCAACAGCTGAAATGGGACTGGAGCAGTACCAGTATAAATTAGCCTTCCAGTACCTAAGAGGTAGTTATAGAGAAGATGGAGGTACTCTCTCCAGCAGGAGGCACAGTGACAGAGCAAGGAGCAACATGCAGAACCTAGGAAATTCCATAAAAGTTCTTTACTGTGAGAACACTTAAACATTGGAACAGGTTGCCCAGAGAAGTGGTGGGATCTCCCTTGCTGGAAATATTCAAGACTTGGCTTGACAGGGCCCTGGCTAACCTAGTCCAATGCCCTGTTTTCAGCTGGAGCTTGTACCAGATGATCTCCAGAGGGCCTTTCCAATCTAAGCTTTTCCATCACTTCAGGATTCTAAATCTTTAGTTGTGAAAAAAAATTATGTTTAAAAAAAAATTGAAATCATTGTATGCTACTATCTTCACCTGTTTCTTTTTCACGTATAGCATAGCAAGGTATACTAGCATGTTTCAGACATCTTTAAAAATAAAGCTGAAGCTTAAAAGTCACTTTTGTTATGAGCTAAGGCAAAAACTATCACTCACTAATGGTCTGTATGGCACCTTGCACAATGCTGTCCAAATGTGCATAGCTATGGGCACAGTAAGTAAACATTTTGTAAATCCTCCAAATCACTTAATGCACTTGGCAAGAGCACAACCATTTTTGCACAAATATCTTGCACAGAAGCCCTTATCCTTATCTACAAATAAAAATGAGTAATGAACCATATCCCAAAGGACTACATAAAAACATAGCAGAGAAAAGAGCAAGAGATCAAAGCTTCTGTTTAATTAATCCAACCTTTCCTGATGCTTTCTGATCTGCTTACTGACACTTAACTAAAAGGCCTAACATTTGGTGTTTAGTTGTAAAGATACATTATGAGAAGATTAAAAATATTTCCCTGTAATAAAAATAAATAAATCAATAAATCAATAACAGGGACATCAGTTGAGATTGTAGATATAAAACTGCTTAAGATTTTCTGGAAAGGCAACTTTATATATATATAATGGGACCAGTCTACTGACAGTGCTGTCAGCAAACTTGGTCTGTTTTGGACACCAGAGTAACTGGATTTTTTAGTAACTAATTTATTTCCCAAAAGTGCTTATTCAGTTGCACTGACATTGTTCATGGACATGCACAGGAACTGACAAATACTTCCAGTTAAGTTAAAAACATATTTACATAGAAATTACATCTATCCATTTCCATCCTCTTCCTCTTGCCCTTGTACTTTCTGGGAGATCCTGTAACTCAGTTTTCAGAATAGTTATTTCCTCAGAGATGAAATGAAATTCTCATTTCCCAGCTGCCCAAATCATAGCAGGTAGCCTATTCAAGAAACCCACACCTACCACTGGAGTGGCCTAATTAACAGACCATGAGAACAGTCTGTCCCAGTCTGTCCATTCTCTCCTGTTGTAGGTGTTACACTTAATATTACTTAATGTCATATGCAAATAGGACAGCAATACTCCTATCTCCATTGACAGAATATGCTACCCATCATCCCTACCCTCCCTGATACAGTGAGTACTCAATTATTTATGCCCCAAAGAAATTTAAGAATCAATCCCAAGTGTCATACAGAACCAGTTCTTTCTCTATTTTGTGAATCTTTGATTTATTTTTGCATGTATTTCAAAAGTAAGTTCATTTAAGTGCAAAGCAGAACAGAGCAGAAGGTTCAAAAGAGTGGTCATAAGATAACTTTATTCCTAAACAGAGCAGTTCAAGATCTGCGTATTTTTGTATTGACAAATTTATGTCAAATAATCTGCTTTGGTTTTAACTTCGTTTCTGGTGGAAACCTGGTATTTGCTAGCTCCTAACCTGTAAGAAAGACCATGCATAAATACCTAATTGTGTCTGCTCTGGGCCAAAGTCCCACCTGGCTGTTTAGAAGTTCAAGGACCTTTCTTAAGGAAACATCAAATCAGACAACAATGTTTATTTGGTTTTAGGAAAACAAAACTCTTCAGGTTTGCTAAAACAGAAGGAAAAGTTCAGCAAAGCCAAGAGGATTCCTTGCCAGAATGGCTTGTGTGTCTGCCCCAGACTCACAAGACAGACAGAATAATCTCAGGCATAAAGGAAGAGTTTTCTTGGAGGAATCCGTAGTTTCTATAAGGCAGAAATCAGCCAACTTCTGTTTCAAAAAGTTTGTTTCAAGCAATTTCTTTTGAGATGTTTTGTTTTAAAGATACTGAAGAAGTCATGATCATAAGATCCAACCCTGCTAATGAAATGTAGCAGGTTTTCCATAGGTGCTCCAGGACATTTTACCACATCTGTCTTCCCAAACTGTGGTTTTCCTGACTCTCGGGAAAAAAGAATACCCCCTTGTGCACATTACAGGTTTTCAGGTAGGAAGTATGTATCTTTCATTCCCTTAATATCCCTTTAGGTTCCTCTCCCTCACTCTTACCCATCTCTACTCAATAGATCCTCATTACTCAATGATTTTCTTTCTTTTTTTGTCAAATATTTTTGTGGTCATGTTAATGTTCTAAGGACAGTTCTCAGAAAGCCTGCAACAATAGCAAGATTTCTGTAAGCAAACATTACTGCACCAGTTAAGGTTGGGGGGGGTTGAGGGGAGTTGCAGGTTTTTGGGTTTTTTTCAGCCATAACCCTCAGGAAATAACTAAGAATCCCATGCATGATGCTGGATTAGTCCTTGGCTATTTCCCTGGCCATAGCTCTTTCTTTGGACAATTGCACTACCAAATTAACAGGTTGAATAACCATGCTGTTGAATTAATTAACATGTTTAAATTATTAAACATATTGTTACACATGTGTATAAATAGAGCAATTCAAGTGTTCAAGGAGAATTTAAAGGAATGGAAATTGCAATTAGTTCCTGAAATTACAGGAGAAAAAACTGAGCTATTTGAGTATCAGGGTCACATTATCCTTTCTATAAGATGAACAGCCACATAACGTTCATAATTTAAAGAACAGCTGAGATTTAAGAACATCGCAGTAAATGTCTTCAATAGTCTTGCACAGAAGATCCTATTAACACTTTTGGCATTGGGATACATGGGTGGAACTGCAAACAGGTATATTTAGAGACACATAAATTTAGGGTAAGAAAGAAGGCTCAAGGTCAAGCTAGACATCAAAATTAGAATAAGGTCAAGCAGAGATTTCGTAGAGTGATGGCAAAGAGTGCTTAGCCTGTTCTTCTGTCCAGAGATCAGCTGTACTGACATGGAAACCCAAAGATAGTCCTGAGCCTGCAAACCGGTCTGTAACTTCTATTTTGATATGGACAGATCCCAAACTGTACAAGATTAGATCCACCCCAGACATTAGTCATCTTTTATAGACATTTCCAAAATGATTACCTTGAAATTATAGATCAGGAAACCATGATAGTTGTAAACCAGGCTCCTGTGGCTGCATCACAAATTCCTCATCACAAAAATACCATGGCTTGCTTTAAACATGCACAATACAAACACCCGACAGGTCTTTCCACAGAGATTACTGTATGTGGTTGGTAAGGGTGATGACTTTTAAATTTTACTCAGATATGGTAAACCAGAATAATGACTGGGCTCTCCAAACCTTTAAAGCCCCCACTGGAATTATGGTCATATGTCACTCAACAAAAGCATTCGCATTACTCAGTCCCAGGCACCACATTTAATCACTGGATATCATATGCTTTCTGCAAGTCAATGGGGACAGACAAGCTCCTACAAAGGGAGAAACCTGCAACATCCAAAATGAACTCACAATTTGAGTTACCCTTTAGTACAATTATTTGGTCACCCTTTTTCCCAGATGCAGAGGGTGCAGAGGAAGTACAGCAAGGTACCTGTCCTGGCTGTTATCCTCCAGCAGTGGCACTGGCTTCCCATCCCAGCCCCAAGTCGTGCCTTACCAGTATAGCAGATATAGACTTCCTTCAATTTATCATAGGGTCATTTAGGACTCTGTTGCATGCCCTTAGCTTCTTATCACTGACAGGAAGATGTACAGAACTTTTTACAGCCCCGAAAGATATAAGAATGTCATTAAAATGAACATAGCATTAGACACTTTACTAGAATAGCAGAGGGAAAAATTGAGCTCTTACTGTTTAATCAGCCCACTTAACAGTTTGGATTTGTTTTATTATTCTAATTTTACTACTCTAATTTTATGAACATTTATCCTAACCCTCAGCTTGTTCAGATTCCTTCTCAAGTCCCAATTCATAACTGTTTGCTTAATACTTGAGGGATTAAGCCAGTGAGACTTAAGCAATGTACTGCAGTTCTTTAAAAGGTTACTTTTCAGTTTTACTAGTGCCTTACACACTTCATCAGGAAGCACTTGCTTCTAAAGCTTGCCCCAGGTCCTGACACATTACTGCAGTGGGCAAGTGAATTTATCCAAAAGAGGTCTTACTGAACTCAAATCACAGGCTGCAGCATTTGCAGGATCAAGGTTGAAGGTCTGGTATGATTTCAGTGTACTGACAGGTTGTCAAAGATCCTCTGCCATAGAGGACGAGAGGGGAACTGTTGGTCTGAAAGACATGAAAATGAAATTGTAAATTGAGGCTATGCAAACCAAAGAGAAATGTTTAAATTCAGGCATCCTTCTTTAAAGTTCCCCTGACCTGGTGGAGAGTTTGAGCTGGGAAAAAAGGGTGATGGAGCAGAGTGTACAAGGCTGCAACACACAGGGCACGCCACTTGGGCCCCTGTCTGCAAAGCCATTAATACCCATGAAATGGAAGCATAAAATAATACCAATCTGACGTAGTGTCTTTGTGTATACTATGTTTTGATATAGGTAGCAACGCAAGATACAAATTAGTTGAGAACCAGAACTTCTGCATGATCACATACAATTCACTTACCAGAGCTCAGCTAACTGAAGGTGATGGAAGTCAATCAGGTTAACTCCCACCCTGCATTCTCCTGGCCTGTCAGTCATACAGACAGACAGAAATGCAAACCTGTTAACCTGACTTAAACTAAAATTTAAAAAAGTCAATGACGACACCAGAATATTTTGAACAAAACCTCAGACTCGCATTTGTTCTGTTTTCTCATTTTCCTGCATTTAAAATTTATGTCTTGCTTCACGTATGGGAAATGTAATAAAAGCAGTTAACAACATGATGTTAAGCTTCATTTGTGAACTGTTTGAGAAAAATCAGAATCTGTCCAGCCCATTAGTGAAATGAAAATTGTACAGGCAGAATTCCAGCACTTTTGAATAATTGAATCTAGATTTGTTCATTACAGTAACCTTCAGGGAACTATAACGCAGATCCATGACACCAGCAGCTTTAATAGGGACAAAAATACAAACTTCATAGATATTGTCAGAATTTTTCAACACTAAATTGCATTTTGCTTACAGACATTAATTACACTCTCTTTATATCTCCTTACACAGAAAGTAATTTGTCTCATGTTACACGTAAGCTGGAGAAAGTGACAAATATAAATACATATGTAAGTGGTTTTGCACACGTGAGGGCAACAGCTGGGTGGAAGACTCCTCTGTGCCATCTCCGGTTACAGGGCTCTGAAGAGGCAATGACTGTGGCAACAAAATGACTCAGTTACTCACCTACACTTACCAAGTATCGGTCACGCTTTGCTACTGTAGGACAGATTTCTCCTCTGCCTTCACCTCCTGTGGCCTGTCTCCTATACTAGCGGTATTTATGTCAGGGAAAAAAAGGGATCTCTGTTTTCTAGGCCTGGATGCTTGCAATAGACTTTTAAAATCTTGTTGTCAAGTTCTAACCCTCACCTTACTTAAGCTGTTTCTAAAAATTTGGCACCAAATTGGATGGAAAAAAAGTTTCCAGGTAGAAATATTTGGATCTCTTGCTGTATTACACCTTAGTCAAATGACTGCGTATCTTAATCCTTCTCTATCTTGACTCCTTCCATACTTTCCTTCCAGGATGAAATCAGACCTCTTTGAAATGGATAGTAACATTTCCTTTGACGTGGGAGGAGGGTGGCGGGGGAAGAGCACAACTGATATCACATCTCCTGTATCCTCTCTTGCTTTTCTAGTCCGTCGTTAGGATGGAAAGAGAGATCTGAGAAATGGCGGTGGCTATGCTTTCTGTGGACAGCTAAAGCAGACCTGTGCAAATGACAAAATACCATCCTACGTTTGTAAGCACGTGACATTACATTTGTGGGTAAATTCCGTCTTTTGGTGAATTTGGCAGACCATGCAATATTCCCCAACCAGAAAGCTGCCCGAGTTTCTGCACTTTGAAACTATTACATAATAGAAATGACAGAGCAATCAAAATGCAAACAGTTTTTGCTGGTTATGGCTTTCCATTATTTATAGCTTCATGTCCCTTTTGGGAAATGCCATCCCAAAATTAAACTTAATTTTAGTGTCCAAAATTAGGCGAGTCCTATGACTCAGTGGAGGAGAGAATGTTACACATGCACACTTCTAAATGGGGCGGGCAGTTTAGTCTATTAGAATTCATTAGAGACTGAGTCATGATTGTGAAACTGAATTTACTTAGGACAATAACCTTCAAGTGAAAATAAGTATGACAGCAAGCCAGTTCTCATTTCAACAAGAAGTCAGGCAGCCTCCAAGCTTTCTTGACTGTGGTAATCCTTTCAAGTTCCTGCCTGGCAGGATTTAGGCTGCCTCCTCTACTTTCATATATAAGAACTTTAGCACATCTGATACCTGCAAAAATATGTCACACGAAATTGGTATTTGGCTGCCTGGAGTGTTTAGTCTGTATAGCATCATTATCAAGACACTAAGAATTCATTCCCAATCTAGTTAAGGAGTAAAATTAGAAAGGGACCACATACAAAAATAACATGAATAAGTGGAAACAGCTGAAGTAATTCCCTCTGCACACAGCAAATAAAGTCTAATAATAATTTATTAAAACAAAATGTTAAATGTCAGCTGAAGATCTAAGGCTGAAGTTAAACATTGGGACTACTATTTCAAGAATGAGAAGCCTTGAGTACATCGCTCTTGATCACAGATTATTGACTGCTGCTGAAATAAAAAATACCTCCTAAAGAATCAAATCGTTGTCTGTCAACAGCTTCTCAGTTTGGCAGGAGAGAGTTGCACCCCACTATGCGAGGGCACGGTTTGAGTACTTACTCACTTCTCACAGGCTGAGCACAATGGAGTCGGACTCTTTCTCAGTTCTGACTTTGGAAAGTACTGGGGGGAAAGGATAACTTTAATGGTAGAGGATTTCCATCAATTTGGCTTCTGTTATGGGGTCATAGAAGTAACGATGCTGAAGACAGGTTAGCTCAATTTCAAACTTTGATAGCGATTGCAGAACGGCAAGCGCTTTTTGTTCTTTCCTGGTTGAGTGGTTGAGCAGTGTGCAGTATTCATGTACACTCAGGTGGTTCCGAATTTAATTTTGTCCCTAATGTACATAATTAACAATTAATACTGATGCTTCACAATTCATTTAAGCATACAGCAGTCCTCTGTTTTTCACAGTGGCAGTTGTGTTCCAACTCAATTGGAACCCTCCCTAAATCTATCCTCTAATAGCTTGCTTAATTTTATTTTTGTATTCCACAGTCCTTGATAACAGCAAACTAATTTCTGTAACTCTGTTTGATGAAAATGTGCTGATGGAACTCATATTTCACTTCATTGACTGTAATGAGCTATTTCATCAAACTGTCCATGTGACACTATTATAGAGAAAATGATAAATTTACTAATTTATTCACTAGAAATTCCATTGGAAATTCAAAAAGCAAAAGAAAAGAGCCACAAAGTGAGTTACATTAGACTTCCACCAAATGATATGTCAGGGTCTACATGATACAAAAGCACTGACTACTGCTACACTTAATGGAGTGTAAACATTAAGTATGTGTTGATTAATCACTAGGTTGGCTGAAACTCGGCAGAACAAAAACATGCACCACGATGCAGGTTTTCCCTTGTAAATATTTTCAAGCTTTACCTACTCATCACATGTGGCACTGCTACCATTAGAAATCAGAGTTTCATTCATACACTTCCTCCCTGTCTGTGAGACCTCTTACCCATGTTAGGCACACAGATTTGGATAAATTCAGCAGCTGACAAGCAAGCTCTTGTGGCAAAGAAACGATTCCTCCAAAGATCATTTTTCTGAAGATTATTTGTATTTACCTCTTTTAAAAAGGAGGTATCTGCAACTACACTGTTGTGTAGGATGAAACAGTATTTTGGGAGAACAGTAGGGAGTATGTAATTAGACTATTCATCTCATGTTAATATTAGGCCTGAAAATAGAGACAGTATCACACGGCCTGCCTGGCTTATTTTAATTAGATGTCCTCCACCTGCTATTACAGTTATGATCCATGTATTTGATTGCTCTGCCACAGACCATCCTGAAACCCAGGCATCAGCCTGGAGAGCATACCAAGGGGAAAAACACAAAACCAACTAGGGACAATTACTGGCATTCTTCCTTGCTTCCCATTCTGTACCTATGCAGGGGCTTTCTTCATCTGTACTCAAACCTGTAGCACACTCCACCTGCAATACTAACTTCCTGCACTTGTTTACGGTGGAAAGGGATTTTGTAGGAAGTTAAGAAATAATTTTTAAAAACACACGATTTTAATTACCTTCAAAGAAGTCTAAAAGCAATAGCAAAGTTGGAAATAAAATAGTATTTCATATCAGGGAAGATTAATTTATTGTACCTTTCTGGTCCACATAGTTTAGGAGAAGCCATTTTACACAGGGAAGTGTGGCAGGGGTTGTTTGGTTGGTTGGTTTGGTTTTGTAAATCTAAACTAAGATTGTCGCTTTCAAAAACTCCTTTCTTTGCTAGACTAGTCTGCTTGAAGGAGAAGATGTCTGGAAGACTAAAATCCAAAACAGATGATTGCATAAAGAGCCCAAACAACTATTTGCACGGCATATCTTGTATTCACTTAAGGATGCGCCATTCACACATAAATAGAAAACTACCACAGGGAGATAGCAAGAGGGCTTGTCTTTTTCCTCAGAACCTGAACATTTTATGACAGCCCACTCGCTGCTCAAAGGTGGCAACAGACTGCTGAAGGCAGTGATGGAGGAGCAATCATCTTGCTGCTGCACAAGGGATGTCTTCTTAGGGTACGTTACAAGGAAAAACTGCTCAATTCGCATAGTTTAAATCAAACCACGAACAAAGCAATCCAATGATTTAATAATGATGTCATTAACTGGCAATCAGTAAACTATACTCATTCAGGATCAGTATCAAGGATACGACATATAAACCACAATATTAGAAGTTTCCAAAATGTTAATAAATACCTATAAATTTCTAAGCACACTATAACTAATCCCAAGAGTTCGAGCCCCGCCACATTCACAGTTACACGCACACACCACCCTCTCACAAGGTTCGAGGGTAACAAACCCTCACCGCTCTCTTCTGGGAGTGCAGATTCCCCTACTCGCACCCACATCTTGCTGGAAATGTGGGTGCTCTTGCTTTTTGTGTACCCATGCTGCCCTCTACAATCCCCATGTGGCTGAGAAAGCACCCCACAAGTTCACATACACAGGTCCTTACTTTTTGCACCCTGTCCTGTGAGTGCGGTGGCTGGACCGCTCCGATGGGGAGGATGCTCCGTTAGGTCTAGACAGAGGTCATCATGCCAGTGGGTGACCTGTGGTAGCATCAAAATAGGTTTTGACTCTGCTCTGTTCCCACTTCTCTCTCCCTTCCTGTCACAAATTTACATCCTTCTTTTATACTTCTTTTCAAGTTGACTCATCCATTTATTTCAAAAGTTTCTTGGTTAGAGGGAGGGCCATGTGGGTACCCCAATGAGGTCATACCAACAAGCCCAAGTGGGGAAGAAGGCAGTGAGGAAGCTCCTCCCGAGAGGAAGGATTTATCAGCTTGGACATACTTCTACCTTCATACATCTAAACAGCATCTAGTGAGAAAGAGCTCACACTCCATCACTGCAAACTACAGAGCAAGCTCACCACCAATAGTACCTGACCAAGAAGATGGTGGTTTCCATTGCTGCCAAACTGCCTGCTGGATGGCACTCTCCCTGCTTGGACTGGGCCTCTGGGGAAGTGCCATTTAACCTCCCACTCTGGCTCCAGCTTTAATTAGTCCTCAAATTGCCATAACATTTAGACATATGAATGATCAGCACCTTGTTGTGCTAGGGTAGCTAGTCCTTAGGAATATAACCTCCACAGATCCTCTAGAAGTACAAACTTTGCTTTAAAAGTAGGTAAATATTGAGGAATGGAAGCTGCTCTCTTTTTATGAGAGCAAGTATGCCACTCTAATTAAGATATATAATTATATAAGTCCTGAGCACATCAAGTGCCATCAGAGTCTTCCTAAGAGATTTCTGTGTAATAGGCCAATTAGTAGTCCCTAGATCCCTATCCTGGAATTTGAAAACAGTTAGAAGATCCAAGAAAGATCGATTTTGACGCTATTAGTAAAACAGACCACATACTCATCTTCACGCACGATCATCAGTAACCACTATGCTGATGAGACTTGTACAATATCTATCCGAGAAGAAAAGCTGAGCTTCAGCAAGCTTTTCAAAAAGCATAATTGGATGAATTAAACTGTCCCTGGTAAATGTGCAGTCTCCAGAATGCCACTGTATGGTTAATTTACACGTCTTTGCTCCAGTCCCATTTTAGTCTTTTGTCTATTACATGGATTGATGTAGCAACCATCTATAAACATGAATATAGTCCTGGCATAATTGGGGAAAAAAAAACCAGTTTCCTCTGTCATGTGAAGGAATACCTTCAGCTCAGGCCAGATTGTCTGATAACAGTTTGTCTGCAGAGCATGGAGGCAACTAGCAGAAGCAAGTGGCCTCTGAAAGTCACTTTCGTTCTCCACGCTATGGCAGGGGAGCAGAAGACGCAAACTAATGGAGACATTAAAGACGCTTTGGTCCTCTTCACCAAAGATCCCAGTCTGGAGGCTGTTACTATAAAATGCTACTGTAGGGTTTTTTTTTCCCTGGTGTAGCCACAGTCCTAATAACAGTAAACAGAGTGGGAACACAGCAGAAAGATCATAAGCCTCCCAGCTTGATACAATCAATATTAAATATTTGATCAAGTCTATTAAAATGGATATCGGTGCAAGTCTTCAAGGAAAACAAGAGCAAAAGTCATTTAACAGAAAAGACTTGTAAAATACTTTTCAGAACCTGACTCTGTAAGCAGAATAACCAAGCAGCGGAGACAGCAGACTAGCCAAGCCTTTCCTCTTTCCCAGTCTCCTCACACATGTTCCAACTCATATTCAACCCTACAGCAAGATGGGTATCACCCATCTATACCAATATAAAAATCACCTATTTGTCACACTCTCAGACTACACTCTGCCCGCAGTCCCTCAAGCATCAACCATGGGCATTATCATGATGCCTCTAATTTATGTCCCATTTCTTACAGCAGCAAGGAGAGTGATCCCAGAAACACTTCGTAGAGCAATGGACTACTAATACAAGTAAAAACTGATTAAAGAAAAGCTCACATTAAAAAATAAACTACCCAGCTAGCCAATCAGCCATCTAAAAACATATATTTACCATAATTAAAAGAGCATAAGATACTTGAAACTGAAGGACTATATAAAGTAGAGACATACAAAAGTTCAGAATTACTAACAAATCTCACGATGAAAACTACATGCAGATTTTGAATTGCCAAGCTGTTGCCAGTGGAACTGAAACAGCCATTCCTTGACTGAGGTGCCCTAATACCATACTGAATAAATACAGACCGTATTTAGGAAAGAAGTGACCAGCCGGAAAGGAATGGTGTTTAAGAATCACCAGAGTACAGTTCAACCCCAGGGAAATTCCCAGCATTCAATTCTGTACTGAAGTATCTTGTTTCACATCAATTAGAACACAATTTACACAGCACAGAAATTATTTCAAATTATGAGTTATCATAAAACACATTCTTTCTATGAGGTGATGAATTCTATAAACACTAAGATCTGCCTATTTCTTGAAGCATGTGATTCAGCTGGAATTTCAAATTTAAGCTCCAGTTTCTAACATGATGCCAAAGAACTCCTGGCCAGCAACCTTGAGAATAAAACATGCTTATGCACTGATTCAATTGCATTCTTCCTTTGAGTGGGCAGAAATCATTCATTGGGTAGTTCAGACAAAGTTTACAAGCCTAACCAAACAGGCTATTTCATCAGCTCAGAAGAAACTCTCATTGACATGGCAGTCCATGTGTCGGCATAACTTATTTCGGTCCTGTTTGCTTAGACAAGATCAAAACACTCGTTACGGTGCTTGGAAGCCAACTACAACTTTGCATGTTTGATATCTGTAAGGAAAATATGAGCAAATCGGGGTTTAAGAATGTTCCTAAAAATGCCAGGTTTTCTTTCAGAACAGAAAGGGAAATACTTAAGCACTGTTTTGGACATCTAATCTGAGTCATATTAACCACTTTAACAACTTCTAGGGCTCAGAAAGAATAAAAATTAACAGCATTCAATAAAAGCACCATTTCTTTGGCAGTTTCTATCTTGCCAATATAACCTTAACAACATGTGAGTTTCTAACCAGATTCAGGTGACACTTTACTGGTACAGAAGGGAATTTCTTGCACTCTATCATTATTTGGTGATGGACACTTAACAACCTGGCTAATCTGAAGCGTATTAATGAGGCACTAAAATGTTTTAAGGAATAAAGTAGGCGTTAATATTTCTTTGATACATTGTATTCATTTAAAGGCAATTCATTTAAAAGTTGCAGGTCTTCTTGATGGGCATATAAAAAGGTTTGTTATATAGAGATTTTTCTCATTATTCACTTTCAGAGTTCATTTACCTTTGATTCATTTATTAATTCAAGTAGGCTTCACTGTTCTCAGAAAAGGAAAAAACACACTATTTCATATACTTTGGCACATTTATGGTAGATTAGGAAAGAAAAAGACAGGATATAGAAGAACAATCCATAACCCAAAAACAACAATATACTTTACCTATATTGCTCATTTCTCAGTCTTCTCTAATTTTTCTATCCTGTAACAATGATACAGCTAAGGGCTGAATCCAGAAGTCCTCAGAAGAGAGAGCTTCCACTCCATTCAGGGGCAAGGTGAACTCTCATAACTGGCCCTAACTATTCCAGTGATAATTATGTTTCAGTAGACAGTGAACAGTTTTCAACAATTCTGTTGATTAATTGAAATTCAGGAAGATTTTTTTGCAGTGCAAACCAGCAAGTGTTTTGCTTTCTTTCCTGTACAAACAAGCAGAAGGTATGAAAGTGAATTAACTGCTCTTAAAGAAGAAAGGAAAGAACTACGCAATGCTCTGAATACTTATCAGCTAGAGAAAGGAATAAGCAGTAGGGAATAGCAAGCAACAAAAACTGTCTGAGTTACAACTGGTTGCCTTACTTACACCTAGTTAGGGAGGTTTTCTGGACTGGATCCTTAAATTCTAGATGCTTAGACTCACAGGTAGCATCATACAATTTCTTTTTTTTTTTAGAACTAAAGGAGCTCCACTTCAAGGCACCTGCAGAGTTTTGTTTGCCCCACTGTCGTAAGCACTCTGTTCTAAAACCTGCTTGTAACAATAGGGTTTTTTTTTTTCTCTCTGTCATGTAGCTGGACTCAGAGGCTTTGTCTCCACCTCTTGTTTGTTTTATTAAACTAAAACACCAGATTCTCTGAGATACAAAAGTCATTATCTTGGCAACAGCTGACCACCAACAATATAACTGCATCAAGGTGGTATTACAGCTGAGGCAATTACCCCTGCTGAGAAACACTTCTCATTAGCCCAGGAATTCAGTTAACACACCCATGCTGCCTGAGACAGGCTCTGATCATTGGCAAAGCAGGCAATTACCGACAGCTGCAAAACGGGCATGATCCTCTACCTACTTTGTTTATGCCAGGCATCTGGAAAATCAAGCTGACACTACTTTTTCTGAGGGAAAGGTTGGGATATGTAGACTACTGGTTAGGCCAGCAAGTTCAGTTAGCATGGCTGTTCCTCTGCCTTTCCCTCCTCTAGTTGGCATTTTTGTAGCAAAAGCAACTTAGCCTTATGATCAGCCTTCAAATGAGAAAATAAATTCAGCCTACGATGATGAGAAGCCTTGAGCTAGCACTGACACTGCCTTCGGGATCAGGACCCCTCTGCACACTGCTGCGATGGACCATTTTGTTCTGGCTGTTTCTGGGATCTGCCAGCACATCCCTAATTTCCTTTTGTATGACATACTTTCCATAGAGCACGCCAAAAATGTGATTTGGCTAACTGATCCAGCAGGAAAACCATCGTATCTCTGTGAAACTGTACAAAGGACAGAACAGGAGCAGACATTAAACCCAGATAAGCCAAGATACTTTTTAAAAATTGAGGTACTGATGTATTGGACTGTGTATCATTTCAAGGTAGAGTTGCATGACTTACTGTCCACAAATGAAACTCCTAAGGTCTTACTTGCTTTAATTTTACTGGTTGTAATTTTCTGTTTGTAGCTTACTACATGTTGGGACAAAAGGCAAAAGAGGACACGAGCAGTGGTTAGTTTTTCATCATTGTTACTTTTTTTGGTAGGGATTGTTGGAGGGTTTTTTTCCCCAATTATAACTGTTGCTTTGAGAAAATAGTCAAATAATGATCCCCAAAACCATGGCATAAATCTTTTTTGTTAGGCTATGTTTTACCATTAGCATTTGGCCTTCCTATGCAATTACAGTTCATCAAGCATAAAAAGTATTTGTCAGTCTATTAATTTTCCACTGGAATCCTCTATTATTGCTCACTTGAGTGTACAGCCCAAGCTTCTTCAGGATCCAGCTGGTAGTGACCGCTGTCATTAAAGAGGAATTCCAACCACTGCTCAGCCCTCCCCTTCATCAGTGGTTCCTAACTTTCTCATGCAAAATCTATCAAGCCAAAAATGTCTGCGACTGTTCTCAGCCCAGTGCTGAATTATTTTGGAAAGCATGAGTAAAATCAATTCAGTCACTTGAGTTAAGCCAGCATGAAAAATAAACTGCGCTTTTGCCATATGTCCTGATTGAAATTTTCAAGCATGGAAATCTTAAAAATGGCTAATTCTCCACACGTCAGTCCAGGTCGTTTTATAAATCCTCACAGAGGAAGGAAAAATTATTCATGGCTAATGAAAAATGGTTCAGTAATTGTAAACTTATGAGCATTTAAAGTCACACATTTGTTTAAATTTTCCCTGAAATAAGGGATGAGTTAATGCTGCTCGAGTTTAGAGCTAATCAATTACCAGTAATGCTCCTTGGTGAAGTCTGTTTTAGCATATGATTAACGTATGGCTGTATCACATTTTTTAAGTACATTTTCTTAAAAAAAAATACAATACATAACACTGACACAACATTAATGAATCAAGATCTATGATTCTAAGATATCCCCAGAAGTATGTTCTTCCTCCAGTATCAACTCTACCTTATTCAACACATTCAGTACTTACACTCACTTTCCTGCACTGTGTGAATCTTGATGTTATTTTTCTGTTATTTAAACTGTTATCTTGCATACAATATAGAGAAATAATACAGCTGCCAAAACAACAAAGTGATGTTACTGATCATGTATCAGGGATAGTGAGAGCCCCAGTCTTAATGGGCAGGGAAGAAGAAGGGCCGTGTAGTCAACAGGACTGTATTACCTACAAGTCAGGGTACACCAAGATTGTGAGTCACTGATTATGGAGAGAAGGGGAGGAAGCTTTGAGCCTTTGGACCCCTCCCCAGTAAACTGGCATTTGCTCATACGATGCAGGAGCAAAAAATTCCTTGGGACTCCATAGAATCAAATGGAAGGAGACAAATCCTGGTTTAAAAGCTTTCATCTCTGAAGATAATTGAGGGCAACGGAAAGTGAGATATCATGTAAGCGGATCATTAAATGTGTGACAGTGCCTGTCCTCTTGGATGTATTTTATTTGAAGGCTGGGAGGGTAAAGTCAGGAGTTATGGCAGGTATAGGGTTAAAACAGTCAAAGAAGTATAAAAAAGAAAGTAGGGTAAAAATATTTAGATGAAACAAATGAAAAGAGCTATGGTGCAGAGCATATGAGAAGATTAAAAGACCTACAATCCTTTAAGGAAATACCACTACCTAAAATGCAAATCAGTGGAGAGTATTGAGCTGAAGCCCATTTTTCTCTCCCAATTTCCTAACTGATCTCTCTGATGAAAGCTTGATCCATCTAGAATTAAAAGGAGCAAAAATTGCATAAAAATGAAATAAAGATCTCAGAATTTGTCCTCTAGTATTTTCACCTGACCTATTTTTCACATCATCACTAGCAAGCTACAGCTTTATGTTAGAAAGGTAAAGCATCTGTGTAGCAGTAGTCAATAGTGTTCTCATTAAGAGTAACTAATGTTCTTGCAATTGTTTGAAACACTTTATTTGCCATAGCAGCAAGGTCAAAGACTTGCAGAAGTAAATTAATTGTAGCAGTGTTTGTCCTAGTTGAAAACACCTGCAGTTACTCCTGAGACCTGATGGTCAATGTCACTAACCTAATCTGGGAAGCAATGATATGAAAGGTAATGATCTTGCCAGAGAAATAATCTTGTTGCTTTTAAAGATGACAACCTAAAAAACCCCAAAAACACAACAAAAACCACCACACTACAATAATATTTTGGCATAATAACATTTAAATAACTATGAAGTCACTGTAGAACCAGCATCATGGGATCAGTACTTCCAATAGTGCATTATCACCTACATTTATTCCTTTATATTTCCTTTGTTTATTGGAGTTGCATGTGTTCAACTGCACTAAATATCCAAGTGTATCACAGTCCCATGTTTACATTACAGGCAACGCTTGGTGACCTTTCCATGCAGGTCTGTTCACACGTCTATTGAATCTGACCCTAGCATAGGCTGTCCAAATGCTTTTGCAACAATTCATGTAATAGTTGATCTTGGTCATGATTTGAGTCTGTATGCTACAGAGGTAATATCCTGTTGTTAGTCAATCATGAAATGTTTCTCAATGAGAAAATGCTTGCTGCCTCAGGATATGTTTCAGACAATTTAAAGTCAGATCCAGTATTAGGTTTTTATGATATCGTATTTTTACTCTTTTCCTGAAAGTTCTTAACACCGATAAAAATAAAGAAGATATTCATATTTTTAACCATTTTTGCACATTTTTGAAGTCATCATGTCAAGTAACTACTTCCTGTGAAAATCAATACCAAAAAATTTTTCATCTTGTTAATACTGTAAACAGATGCTAATAATGGTGAAGCCTTCTACCTCTAGCAGAGCAGATATTATTGGACAGAGAAGATCCATCTGCTATGTGAGAAACCAGGGGTAGAGCACCTGACATATATCTTCCCTGTGTGACTTGTTTGAGCAGGGATTCTCTGAATTTTGCACCAACGTGCAGCAGCTGCCTCTTTTCAATTTAAGTGTTTTTGTTATGGCCCTATTCTTCTCTCAGTAATTGCTTAGTGGCTAGTATGCTCAAATAGGGTGGAAGAGAGCAGGACCCAATTTTCCTTTACCTCAGGGGATTAAAACTTACTTTGCCAGGAAACTTAATCACTTGGCTATAAGTTAAGGGGAAAGGAGATGCTCTGCACTCTTCTTGGTGTGGTTGTGCCACTACGCAGCCAAGAGAACAAAGATTCCTTGAGAGGCAATGTTTCAGCAAGACTCTGTTGCTAACGGATAAAGCTTCTCACTTAGTTTGCCCAGTCAACTAGCCAGATTGCCAGTTCCACTACCAAGAATAAAGTAACTTTTTTAAAATCACCTTTACTTCCCCACTGTGACTTTTACAGGCTGGCAACCAGCAGGCTTTCAGAATGGGCAAAAGCTGGCTGCATTCTGCTGCAATGGTGCATCACCCAGCAGCGTATGGATTCCAGCACTGGAGTAAGGACATACCCATTGTGTCACCATGCAGCACCCATGCCTGATAATCTGGTGTATCAAAACTCCTGGAATGGGACAGGACTGTTTTAGCCGAAATGCAATTCATGAATCTAAACTGGGATTTGAATTTGTGGAGCTATAAATATTGGGTGAATATCTAGATCTTCACTCAACACGAGGATAGGGTATTCTAAATATCCTCACTAAGGTGTCTTTTCACAAGTGTAAAGATGAAAATAGAAGACAAACATAGGGCCCTGAAGACCCTCAATTAAACATGCAAAGTTTCCATCTGTTATCCTTTCAGTTAATTCAACTCGTAATTCCAACCACTACAACTCAGTGCCAAATCTATAAAGCGGTGCTGCCATCTTACAAATACATGTGTAAGTCCTGAGAACAGAGCATATACTCTGCACCCAGACACCTTACATTTAGTAAATCACTTGTGTTTAACATTAAACCTCCTTGTGCTTCTGATGCAGTTGCCTAGTTGCAAATGCAATGTCAGGTATTTTTATCTTGTGCAAGACTATGCTTCCATAAGCAATTATAATCTAATTAAAGTCATTAATGTTTATGCCCTAGGGAAACATTCAGTTATTTGTAGGCATCTGAGTTTTTCCTGTCTTCCGATTCTTCTTGTAATTTATGCTTTATTGAGCACTTTTGAATATCCACATGTTATTTCACTGCCACCCCAAAGCAGTGCCACCCTGTAGCCTATGGCACTGTTTTCAGTGCTTCTATTTAGAGTTAAATTGAATAAAAATGAGTAATGTATCTATTAAAGTTTCAGAACTGGAGCTACAGCTTTTGAAGCCAGGTTTTATAAAATTTTCCCTTATACCAAAGAATGTTCAAGCTTTTCGTACTATAAATCATGCCTTAATCAGAGTTCAGAACTCTCTGTGCCTTTCAAGTGCAAGCAGATATCTAGGAGTGTCTGAAAGAATACACTGGTGATTTCAAAACCTAGAGCAATTATAGGAGATATAGTTATAAAGCTCTACAAAAATTATTTTGGAGCTAGGAAGAGCGCACAGCAAAGTATCAGTGAAGTGAAGATTTAAGATAGTGTTGGAATATTTCCTGTTATTTACCAATTACATAGCCAATCTTTTCATCACTAAATGAGTAACGTTTCATAAAGCACCAAGGTTTTCTTTTCAAAATTCTGCTAGGACTTGATCCACAGACATTAAAGACAGTATAAAGGATCCCAGTGATTTAGGTAAGCTCTGGAGCAAACTTCCAAATACACTCAGGCCATGAGGCAAAAGAAGGAAGGGTGCCGTCATTACCAAAGGGTGTCTCTAATAGCTCCTGAGGTTCCCAGGTTAGGACCTTTCCTACTTGGAACTGAGAATGTTTGGGTGCAAGGTGAAACAGCCAGTGAAAGAGCACATGATTTCATTTCAAGCAATCTAACTCAATTACTGCAGAGGGTGTGGGAAGTGATCTGTGCGTATCATTGCTGTCAGCCCAAGGAAGGATCATTGCTGATGGCCTGTGACAAGCGAAACGTTTTCCCGGCTGTGTCTATACTAGTCTATCACCAAAAATGTTCCCCCTCACTGCAGAGAACAAGGTATTTCGACTACAGCGATGAAAGAAATATTTTCTCATCCAATGTATGTAATTCCAGATTTCAAACATTTTTCGCTCCATGTTGGTGTGAAACCAAAACTTCTTGAAGGTTTTCACAAAGAGAAAGCATGTTTGCCCTGGCACTCCCAGATCAGGTTCAACGTGTTGTACAACCTGGTCTAAACAAGGGATGTAAGGCTAAGCCTTTTTCTAACATATCAAGAGCACGAGGCTGTCTTGGGGTGGATTTTATTTTCTACTGTTGGAGCTGTTACATATATACGCTATCTATAAACACACAAACATTTTACTGCAGCCAGGACTTGATCCCAGTAGTTTATGAACTTGATTGTTGTGGTTTGGGACTACATCTACTTGTCCATCTTCATCTTTCTTCAGCATGGGGCCAAGATAGCTGTCCCAAACGAAGCTAAATATACTGCAGTTTGACAACTAGTCATTTTATGATAAAGGTAATTTCAGTAAAATATTCCCAACCAGTGGCAGTAATGCTTATTTTGGAACAGGTTCTAAATAGCAATCAGCATGGCCAGCCTGACCTTGTCTGAAATCTGCTCGGAACAGATTTAATTAACATGACTAGAAAGCTACAATACAGCCTGACATGGCCTGTATTCTCCACAGACCATTTTTTTAGCTAAAGTGTTCTTTAGTAGGGGTCTGATGCCCATACAGTACAGTCCCATGATCAGGGCAGCACTTAATTGTGTCGTTAACATCAAATGACTGGGACTTAAGCACATATTGTTACACACAAGTTGTCCTAAGTATGGATTAAGAAATCATTGTTCTTTCAGAATTATTCTTAATATGTGTAGAATTAAGAAATGCAAGCAGATGTTCTGTAGGGCTTTAGTCCCAATAGCATAAATATAACTTTATTTGCAATGTTTTTAAAGCTTACTTAAGAATACATACAGAAATGGTTTTCTTGCTACATGTTCTTCCATTCACCATCCTAGAAAAAAAAGCAAAAGCTAAAATAAATCTTTCTATATTATCAAACAAGGAACACATCAAATAATTCTGAACAGCTGAGTTGCTTATATCAGCAGAAGTGATTGGCAACATTTAAGCATGTAAAACCCGCATATTTTAGGTTCCTTCAGCATACCTTGTTTAGTGTGCATGTCAGGACACCATAAGTTCAAACATTATGCTGAGAAGGTTTAATTATCTGCCACTTCTATCACATATCTCCATGCTACACTTTACTGTCCAAGCTATTAACTGAAAATTTGGAATACAACTACCGATGAAAATGGATTTATTTGATTAATGTGTGTATACAAGTGTGGGTTCTCTTGTGAACTATTCAAGTGTTGAGTTTAATTGAGCTACAGCTGGTGCTGACTGTGTTTTCAGAGAGTAGGGATTTACTGACTGATTGACTGTCTCTCCCTTTTAACCTGGATGAAGATGCGTTCAGTAAGAAGTGAAATTTCCTGACAATACAAAACCACAGGGAGAATAGTAAAAAAGAGAAAAGCAATAAATTGAATAGAAATAAGAGCACGTAAAATCAAGTAGCTTATACAGAAGGAGGGAAACAAGGCATACCAGTTAGAAAATGCATTAAATCAGGGATTTTATTTGTAAATTGCCAATTCAACTTGGGAAAAAAAAAGAAAAAAAAAAAAACAAATAGAGTTACTATTCCAATGACAATGCAGATCTCCTTTGGAGAGGCAGAATAAATTAAATTAATGAACTTTTAAAACCCCTCAGCTGAGAACTTCACTCCCTTGTTGCCAGAGTTAGATACAGCTGTTCAAATGTTATCACAGAGGGAAAGCTAAAGAAAAGCAGAAAATCGTAAAAAGAAAGAAACCAAAAATTTGTCTCCCCTGTTCATGCACGTAAAACATTCTGTGTGACCTGAGGTAAGTACTGCTTATCCTAAGAAAAAGGGGTGAAACCAAATGCAAATTGCCAGGCTGCCAACAAAAGTATAAGAAAGCAATAACGCCATCCAGTTAAAAACGACAACAAAAAAACACAAAAAAAAAACCAAAAAAAAAAGAAACCTCCACAGCCTTTGCTGTCTCAAAAAATAATCCAAAACTTAACCCTTTTCATCATTTTGGCAGAACAACAGCAGTTCTGGACAGTCATCCAGAAAGAGGCCACCACAAGGGCTCTTTCCAGCTGGTCTGAGCATGCAGAACCAGTGTTCCATTTCCATCCTGCCCTTACTCCATCTTCCAGCATTAACAGAGCCCATCCTGCCCTTCTGTAGGTGGGAAAGTCACTTCTGTATTTCAGGTATTTTCTTCTGTTTGACCTTTGTTCTTTGTCACCAGTGATTTCATTCCTGTCTTTCCATAAACTGTGATCTGCTCTTTACATGCAGGTTTAACATACTCTTCTTTTGTCTTTTTTTTTCTCTTGCAGGGGAATAATACTGTAGTTTCTAATTCTATGTAAGATATAGTCTTGTTGCTGCCCACAGTTATAAATTAAGATGTTCTACAAATATGGTTTGTTTTCACAATGTACGTTTTCATTCACTTGGAAAGAATGGGTTTTACGCCGAAATAACTGAGGAAATGTAATTATTTAGAAAATCTTAGTAGTTCTGAATAACGTCCCTAGTATGATTTTGTATGTAAAACCCGGAAGCTGTAACACCAGAATTTCCTGTTCTTTCCCACTTTTTCATACCAGGATAGGAACAGTTACAACAAAACTCTGTGCTGGGTTTGCCAGTCTCTCAAGGGTTTGAAAATCTCAACTGTCATCTGATTCAGTGGGTCATGGAAGGAGACGCACTTCTAACGGGCATCAGCGAGCTGTGAGTGAAGACATACAATGTCTGGGACTGTGATGCTATTCTGTCACTGGGCGTTTTGTCTTCTAACTTGATTTTTAAAGCACAGACCCCTCTACCTGGCTAATCCTAAACTCCACTCCTCCAGTGTTGTGCCTTCTCTCCTATTCTATAACCCCAGTTGCCAGATCTATCTGTCAACAGCTGGCTGACTGGGACAACCAGCTTCTTCTGGCACACAGGTCACCAACCAGGAAAGAGCCATGTGCTCAGCATATTATGAAATAAAATATGAGGCTGGAGCTTAAATGACAGAGTCTATTCCCAGTAAATGAGATCTGACAAGTCTAAAGAATATATTGAAAGTGTAAGACTTTATTCATACGCTAGTCAGAACAACTCCTCAGAAGTATCTATCCTTATCCATCTGTCTTGAAGCAATTCAACGCAAACAAACACTAAATAATGAGAAGGGAAAAAAATGCCAGAGAATACACACACTCCCAGTAATAACCTCTGACCACTGAGTATCACAATGGCAGAGCGCACTATATTCCCCGAGTTCTTTGTTACAGTGTGCACAGTAAATACAATGCAGAATAAGAATCAGTAGGTGCTTCTACTGCTGACACTTCTTTAAATAGTGTCCCATGCATATGGATAGAAAAGAAACAAATTGTGAGGAAAAGTTGCTGAGAGTTCTCTATACTCAGCAGACTATATTCTCTATACTCAGCAGAGTATACAGAAGGTGTTTACAGTTTGGTATCCTCCTTTTCCTCTAAGAAATTTCTCTATTGCTAAATGCTAAATGCTCTATTCTCTACACCAGAAATAAATTAGGTGCCCTTCTGGATTTTATGATGAATATTTAAGAGAGAGATACAAAAATGGCATAAATTTAAAATATTAACAGTAAAATTAAAAAAAATACAGTGTGTAAACTGTTAGTAAGCTTCACATTAACAACCTGAATTTCTTTAAATTGTACCAAGAGTGACAACTATCACTCCATCCTCACAGGTTTGCATGTACATTACCAAATATACCTATACTGTATTCCCACTTTATTCCAGCAAAAGGAGATAGCCTTTGCTTCAGCCAGCAAGTCCTTTACTTCTCCTGTGCTAGAGTAATTAAAAGCAAAGCTGTAGAACTTCTAATTCCTCCAAGGATTTCTTGAACTCACACAATTTTTTTATTATCTTTCTCCAACGTACTATTTATAAATCCTGCCTTTGAGATCTTTTATGCAAGCTATTTGTAAAGCACATTCAATTTGCAGAGTCATCTGGCTCCACCAAGTGACGATTGCTGTGATTGCTAGTCAACACCTGGACCTCAGATAACACAAATGGGTACTAAATATTAAAGTAATTTGGTAACATTGGGATATGTTGGAGAGCTTTGAACTTCAGTAATTCATACATTTTAAATAGATTATTTTGTTGTATTGTAGATGGTAAGTGAAACCACTGAAGCATTGTAAAGAACTTATTTGCCCTGCTTCTCCTGGATGATGCTGAAATTTTGTCTGACAAAAGTACCCATACTATTAGTTACTCCAACAATAATACCTATGAGAATAATTGTAGCAGGGTAAAAGGGAGGCAGGAGAGGAAATTATTTCCCTCAAATTCATTCCACAGCTTCCAGATGCTGTGCAGGTAGATAACTAGAGAAACTCTGCTAAAATACGAGGAATGTGTGTCAATGAAGTTACTATGCAGGCTTTAATATAAGGTCTGAAAGAACATGCTTTGGAAGGCTCAAAACAAAGTGGAGAAGCATGCTGAAAATCACAGGCATAAGGAAGGCTATTCTAATATGTTTTCTGCTTACTGTTTTTGAACGACAGGATATTCTGAAAGGAAAGTTTTTTAAAGCACTCCAGAGTGAGAAGGCTGAAGGCCAGGGACAAACCATGCACAGCCAAGACAGTGAAACTGAGATTGTTTTGGATCCTGCCTGCATCAGCTTTGTGAACCCACTCAAAGATCCCGGGCTTAGCTTTTGCAAGCTCACAGGGGCATGAAAAAGTAGATCTGCTGAAACTTGAAACTACCATGAGGCAGTTGATATGTTTTAAATATCATTGTTAGTCAGCTGTAAATTTTACCATAAACAGTAGGATTTCCTTTATCCTCCTTATTACTTGCAGTTTTGTTACTTTTGGTGAGGAAGACTATGGGAAGGCTGAGCAAGCCGTCTTTTGTTAGCTCAGAGTTCTACTTCAATTAATTATTAGCAGAGATACCAGTAAAATGGGTCAGCAGCTACTGGAAACTATCATAAACTCATGCACACAGACATGCATGTGTGCGCACACACATGGGGCATAGACTATTAGAAATGAAGTTAATGGCTTCAGCGTTATAGTTCTGCCATTGTCCCTAGCTATAGAGGACTATACGGGCTATAGAATAACATACACAGTATTTATTTTACTTGTGTGTTCCCAGTTACATGTTCTGTTCCTTTGAAAAGACTGGATGAGGAGGAAGCCCCCTCAAGACAATGGGAGATAACTCAGTGTGCTCAAGGGACAGAAAGTCAGAGAGACCACAAGGAATAGACAGGAGATTCTCAAAAAAGAACAGCATGGCTCCAGACAGACTGGAAAGAACTTCCCAAACAGGACTACAGAGAAATTGTGGGCAGTCAACAGCTGAAATCCAGGATCTGTCTGCAACGTGATGGTGGGCAAGAAGAGAACCATGCGTAAATCTTATTTCTGTTCTGTCAGCTCAAGTTGCCTTAAATTTTCTTTATACAGAAAAGTAGAAATGCAACTTTTTATTTAAAATTGTGTGGCTTCTCTTTAGTTTAGAATTGTTTTGGTCTTTTGGGGGAGCTTATTATAAGATGAAAGTCTGAGGCATTTCCACATCAAAGCTGTAACTCCACTCTGCATCTTGTCACAGGAGGGAACAGACAACCTTGCAGACCAATAGAAGCTGCCAGTGTCCTAGATCCTGGTGTTATTCTGAAGAAGGGCAGGGGGTTGTGAATAAAATAACAGGGAAAATCACATTTGGATCTGAACTGATTCCTTTTGAAGAACATATCGAAGTGCTTCTTGAAGCCAGATTTTTGCTTAGATTCTTTGTCATCTTGTGTTAATCTGTCACTGTATATAAAGTAAAAGAAAAAAAGGATGACTCTTACTCTCCTTGCTGAAGATCAGAAAAAAAAAAAAAATTATTGGTTTTTTTTCCCAGATTTAGACCAGGATTCTGTCCTTAGCATTCTGGGACTTTATTCCTTTGGAGTTACAGACTCTGTATGATTAATGGACTTAAGTATCAATTAGTGGGAAAAGCAATCCTTGGAATCTCGAACAATTACTGTTAGTGTTACTGTCTCTAACAAAGACTAGTAATACCAAATTCCGCTGGCCCATTAACCCCACGCACTCTAGGGTTAAAATCGTATTTACCCCAAACTGTAAACTGACTATTCAGTAAATAGCAGCTTAATCGGGGAGCAGAAGGGAAGGGAAGGGAAGGGAATAGGTAGGTAGACTACATTACAAATAAAAAGAAGAAAGAGTAGATCCTGGTAAAATCTGTGCTGAAGGCTGCACTGAAGGAAATAAATACTTAGTTGAAATGCATTCAAGTTGTACTTTGGTGCAAGATTTCAGGACAAAAAACTCAAAGTGAGTTTTCATGAGGCAACAAAGAAGCCACAGTAACCCAGTACCAAGGCAGACACATCAAAACATCATCTTTAGCAAAAGTATTATGGGAAATGCAGACTTCCTCACTACTTCCTCACTAGTAAGTACTTTCTGGTTGACCACAGAAGACCACGGATGAAGACCTGAGCCTCTCCACCATCACATACTGCATAGTTTGATAAATTAAATAAAAAATAACAGAATTTAATGGGTTGGCAGCTGGGTAAGATGTGATAATTCAGCCTACAGGCAATCAGATAAAATATTATGTGCACACTGAACTTCTATATTATGTGTAGCAGTATCTTTCTCCTATTTCTAAGACTTCTGTGTTTCTACATTGATTCTACCAAAAAATAGGCCCAGGTTACCTATCATGTCTCAACTGGCCTAAGCTGACCAAGAGTGTGTGTGTGGCTTTGTATTTCCTTTTCTGATTGGGGCAGCAGCCAGCATATCTGATGGAAGAGACAGTATCTGTACGAATGAAACTAGGAAAGCCAGAAATAAGTAGTTTTACCTACACATACATAACAGGAACCGAGACAGACTCTCCTGTGACAGTTTGCATCTACTCTTTCCAAAGCAAAAATGGTAGGAGAGATGTGTAGGAAGGTGACTGAATTTGAGTGGGCTCAGTGTCTGCAATTTCATTTTCTCTACATCATAGGCACAGAAAACTGCCATTTGAGCAACTCTGTTTAGATTTGTGCTTATTTCTTGGCAAACAATTACTTCATTCTAATTTATTTCATGAAAATTCTATAAAATTGCTTTGTACTAAAGCATTTTGAAAGTTTTCTATTAGGTCTTCTCCCAACCTGTTTATATGAGAAATTGTTGGCTTAACTACAGTGAAAAACTTTCTGGGAACATATCAATTACATCAAAATTTGTGACATAATAGCTTAATTACTTTTTTCAGTAATATTCAAGCATTTCACAATGATTTGATCATGACAAATGCTATGCTCTATTTCTATTGATTTAAATATTGTTAAGATTGAAGGAAATTTGGTCACAATATCTCATTTTTCAAATGTTCTTAAGTTTTAAAATACTTGAATCACAAAAATAAACTAAAAGAACCACGGAATATCCATTAAAACACAGTCTTTTTCAACATACTGCTTCTGTGCTTCCTCTTTCTTGATACAATCTCTACTTCTTACCACACCTATTGTATCTGCATATAAACTACCAATACTGGTACCTTTTTATTCTCATTTCTCCAATAAAATTGAAAGAAAGTATTGAAAGGAGAGAAAAAAAGATGAAATTGTGGGAATGACAAGCTGTAACACTGGACACTACAATACAGCTGCAAAGTAAGATAATAGAATGATAAAAGGTAGCGAGATACAGAGAAGTAGAAGTAAAGTGCAAAGATAACAGAGCCCAGAGAATTTTGCCACTGTTCCGCTTTTCTGTCAGTCAAAAATCTTGTCATGTTTGAAGTTCACATCAGCTGCAGCTCAGTTGCCTTTCCATATCTCTTTACCACTGCCATGCCACTTACAGCTTTCTCTGGTGACAGATTTACTTCAACTGTTCAAATAAACATCAAAATGTTAGTGGCAGGCTAAGCTACAGAAAAAAAACCACCCCAACTCTTATGAGCCATTTTAATGTCAAACCTTATAATGTCATTTTGGCCACACAGCTATTACTTTTGTTGATCCTCATGAGTGCTAGTCTTTCACGTCCTTCATTTCTTACAAAGAAACAGCAGCCTTTGTGTGAGCCAAGATACATTATCAACAGAGGCACGGAATGATAGCTGGGGTGTATTGCCTTGTTATAGCAGTGACCACTCTTTTTTTGCCTCCATTTTCTGTCTGGTATTACCCACGGCATTTCCCTCAAAGTGTTTAAGTAATAAAATGACCCTGCTTATTTTAATATGGACAGAGTACCTAGAGCAGAACCAAATGGACTACTACTGGGTAGTGATGTTTGCTTCTTTGTATATCCTTGGTTATAAATTATACCCTATCTTCTCTCTGTTGTTATCCGTGGTGGACTGAAGTGATTAAAAAGTGCTTGCGCAGGACCTGTTGTGAGAGAACAAAGTGTCAATCTATATCTGTGTTTTCTACCTATGAACAATGATTAGCTCCTTAAAAGTCATTCTCCCGTGACCCAAACCTCTAAGAGCTGACTGCAGCAATACAACCCCAGCAGGAAGGAAAACTGCTTTTCCACACTTCATAAAAATCCTCTTTAACGGAATATTCTGATCTAGAAGCAGAGATGGTGTCTAGACATTTTTGCCCTACCTGATGCCAGTGTGCTCTAACCAATGTGCATGCAAAATGCTGCTAGTAATTTCTTCTGTCTTCCGTCCTTCATCATGTTTTACCAGTGGCTTTAGGAGACAGTAAGGATTGTATATTACCTACTGCTATATGGCCTCAAATAAATACTTGTATTTAACATGTACATATAGAGTAGTGATGTTTAAAGAGAAAGGTAAAAGAAAAGAGATCAGTTATAATCCTAGGTTTGTCCATATAAAGCAAGACCCTCTCCACTGGCATCACAGTACCTACAGAGTGGAAGTATATAAGAGCAGGAAGCTGGTGGGACTCCGCTCCATCGCGATCCAGGGTTTCTGCACATATCATCATACGGTTAACATTGACCTCTCAGATTATAACAGGTGTTTTAGCATTAAAAAAAGCTACACTGAGATATGCTCTTGTATCCATGAAGGAGTTCCATTATGTCATATAGTATCATCATCATCATCAAGATCCACTATGCAGGTAAGAGAGCACATTTTTGCCTTTGTCTCTTTATGCCACTATTCTAGTGTGTCTCTGAGCTATTTATTAATCAGGAAAAAATGGGTAATATTTAGTGGAAAGCCACATATTTATACAAACACTATAAAGAAAAAAAAACAGTTTTGTCCATAAATATTCCATTCAACAGTTAATGAAACTATAAAGCTTTTAAAAAAAAAAGTTTACTTACTTAAAATTACCTGGAAACCCAGAACCAGTGATAAGTCTCACTTCAGTAATGTGAGACAGAGGTTGGTATGAGATTTGGGGGTAGAAAATTTGAGGGGTAGGAGGTTGCTTCTGACTGCATGTTCTATAACTGCTGCATATTGGAGAAAGTCAAGGTTCTAGACAACTGACAGATGATATAATGAAAGTAAGATACATACTCAATGGAAACATTGAGAAAATGTTAAACATTGATATACACTTTATGGACTCATGATTCCTTCTTTGCTCATTATATCCGTGTAGTTTCAAGATTTCAGACTGGTACTTGTACTGTTGTAATAGCGCCATGGGATTAAGACAACCCTTCTGGGATTTGGGATTTTCCCTGGCACTGAAAGATTTTGTGGCAACTCAGACGAGTGTATACCACAGTACTTATAATAAATTATTTCTGTAGTGGAAGAGACAGCTGTATCTGACCCATATAAAAATCATTGCATATATTTTCCTCTCTGGAATCTCTCTCATGAACAGATCAAGATACTTATTAATCTTTCACCTCCTTACTTATATTAAACCAATTAATAATTGAAAACATTTTAGAATATACATGTACATCAAAAAGACACTGATACAATTAATGTAGGTGTGCTGATTTATAGCTTATTAATTTTAACTTAATGAAACACATGTTGTCTCACGCTTCAATTAACTCATGCTTGTTTTCCTCTTATGTACGTGGTTTTAGTTGTAAGTACAACAAAGTATTTTTGAGAAAGAAAAATAAAAAAATTGTAATTAGAAAGTGGTTATGGATAACTTAGAATAGAGAATACACTACTAATAACATATTCCAAGATAGAAATGATCTGAAGTTTAGCAGCTTATAGGCCTAATTTGATAAATCATTCTGAAATGGGAAAGAAATAGCACATATAGACATACCTAAAAAATAATGACTCCTTGATGACACTCACAATTCTTTTTAACCTTACTGAAGGACAAATATCAATTGTCTGGTTGTCAAAATCTTTTCAGCTATTATTTCTAAAGGATTTTCAGCCAAACTTGGTCAAGTTAGTACAAGACCTTTTTGCTCAGATAAGTCTGTGCCAGCTTCTTCAAAAAATGTTTGCTGCTTTTCTGTTTTCAGGGAAGCAGTGGGTGCATCAGCATCTTACAGTCCCCAGAGCTCTCATGTACCAAATATTCTTAGACTCCCGATGTGGCACTTCCAAGCTGATGATGGCTACACACGTCCTACTCAAAACTGATTAGAACTGAACAGTCTGAAGGCAGTTCACAAATGAGCCATCTGATGGTCAAGGAGAAAAGCACTGCAAGGCAGCATGAGGGTGCAAGTCACAAGAAACGAGAACAAAGCTGACTCAGCAAGCCATAGGAGCGTAAATTATCTTCCCCAACTCCAAAGGGAAAGGAAAGCATTACAGCCCTGTGTGCCACTAACCAGTCTCACTCTCCAGCTAAAGGAAGGAAATACTGGTAGTGCATAAGAGCCACTTCTAAGCATGTCCCCTAACAGAGAACACCTTTGCAGTATTAATTAATTTGGTGTATACAATACACATAATAGTGTATTGTATATACTTTTTCTTTTGTCCTCACAGTATGCACTGCATTACATACATTGAGGTTTCCACCTCTGTATCTTGTTTTGATAGAGGTAGTGAAATATGAGTCATATCTACTACCCTAACCTAATTGAGCTACTCTGACAGTTAAAATCAGATGGTATAAACATCATCACTGCGGTTGCCTGATGTAGGGCTGGACATGCAGCAGCTGAAAGGATGGGTGGGGTATTTGAGTTGGGTATCTGGAGGTTATCCAGCTGCCTCCATCAACAAAAGCTTGCCGTTGGTCACCGTATCATGGCTGCTCTTCCGTCCCCTAGTGCTGATCACCAAAAATGAGTGAAAAAGTACATACAGTGAGTCTAACCATCTGTTCTTATACTCATACAAATTTATCCTGTTATTGAAACCAATAGTAGTTTTAAAAATATTTTCCAGCAAGGACTGGATTATCAATACCTCTCATAAGCATCCGCTAAAAAAGTTAAAATTCCATTTATTTGAAGACTTTGATATTGGTAGCAATAAAAGTAACTAATTAACATTCCATAGGATATTTCAGATCTGATTTCTTGCTTAGTTGGGAAAAACAACAACTTTCTACCTTTAAACCCTTTATATAGACCACTAACAGAATGCGTTGGACATCAGCATGTAACACCACACTGAGACTTGAACTCTGACGAGAAGTATCTAGAATGCTCCCAGAATCGCAGCTCTGATTCCTGTAATTTGCTGCAATTATATGAAGCAACTCTTTCCTTGTAATATAAGTCAGTAAATCTAAGATGAGAGCAAATCTTTTAATACTCCACCAACTCCAGTCACAGTAGCAGCTGTTTTGCCACAGCAGTACACTCACTAGAAATAAACTAATAATCTAGAGCACCTCTGGCATCAATCACAGCATCAATCTTCATAGAGGAAAATGTGAAATTGCTTACAGTGAAGAGTCAGTCGAACTAGAAAAATTCACTGCTAGGAATCCGACACTATAAATAAATAAAATAATACAGAGGGTGTAACCCAATAGAATACAACTGTCTTGGGATGAGAATAATGCAGGAATGAGCACATCTTGGCAACAGTGAAAATGTGATTATCAGGATACAGAAATTCAACATTAAAAAACAAAATATCATCTGCAGGAAGATCCCAAAGTGTTTCTTAAAAAGGTGTAACAAAATTGATGGGTAACATTAAATACAATAGAAAGAAAAAAGGTGAAGAGAGGTTTTTTAATCTTGATGTAGGTATACTCAGGAAAAAAAAATAATTAAGAGTAGCACTTAGATAGCAATGAGGAAATTATTCTTTTTCAATCAAAGCATGGTTCATTTAATCACTATCAGTGTATTTGTGTCAAGCAAATGAACGACTAACGGCTAAAAGACCGTACCAGCCTTGCTGGAAGCTACCAATTGCTACTTGGCCAACTGCAAAACACCTGCTAGCTTTAAGTGAGACAAAGTTTGTAGAGAAAGGTATTACTTTTGGTTAAAATAGCTGGTGCTTAACTGAAAAAAAACCCAAAAACAACAACTCCCCAAGCCCCCAGAAGTTGAGTTCAATGAGGTAATTTCATCTAATGTTTAGAGAGAGCTGTTTGCAAGGGTCCAGATGAGGCTGTTAGCTGCTGTTGAGTGGAGGAGCGTGCCCAATTATTGCCTGTAAAACAGTGAGAGGCCTGTAGGAAGTGGATGCGAGGTTAACTGTACAATATCAGAAAACCGGTATTTCTACTGGGTATGTGATTTTTAATATCCAGTACTTCTTTCTCCCCCCCCTCCCCCCGGCCTGTGGGATTTTTTGTTCGGTTTTGGAAGGGTTGTTTGGGGGCTGGCAGGGTAGGTTGGTAGGTGTTCGGTAGACTCAGCAAGCAGACAGAAAGGAGCAAAAAGATGTAAAGACAAAATGAAATTGTGTTGCTCTGGTTATGTGTTACACTACTGAGTAAGAGGGTCTAATGTGTTTAATTTGTTCATAACATTTCATGCTGAATCCTAAAGAAATTGTGATTCTTTTTGACATGATCTCATGTCTCAAAAGGGGATCATCACACTGCATAAGAAACTGTGTTTGCAGGGCAACTTATTTGCTATCAGGAAATGCAACCCCAACTTTATCAGTATCTATTGATGAAGTGACTAAGTTAAATTATATTTATTTACACTACTGTAAAAACTACACAGATGAGGCCAGCTATTCTGAGCTGGAGAAACAAAAAATATATAATCTTCCAAGGAGTGGGAAACGATAAATGCATGTGTGTCATGGACTATGGTTTCTGTTATGATCTATGAGAATTTTTCAAGTTTGAAATCAGCTTGCCACACCACATCCAAGCTGTAATGAATAAAATCAAGTAGGCAGGAGTAGCTGTTAGAAAAGAAAAAACGTAGTAGCTACGAAATGCTAATTTCTCAGATACAAGAATACCATTTATTCTACAGTGAGTAAGATATCGCTTAGCTTATTTTTTTTTCTTCTCCCGTCATAAAACAGTGTTTAATCAAAGTTCAGCACTCCATGTTCAATATGCATAGATATTAGCATATACTAATCAGTTACAGTTGTTACAAAAATGACATAGTCAAAGAAAAGGCCCATGGAGTGGTCGGGAGGCGAACCGTGGCCTCAAGCCTGGCACTCCGCGGGGAGGCTTCCCTCACGGCCAGGCCGTGAGCCCAACCTCAGCCGCGCCTGTCCTACGCTGCACAGCCTGGCCACGCATAAACCTCACAGAGAGGCAGCTGCCGTCATCTTATCGATGGGATTTTGAAACAGTTTCTTTCATAAAATAAGTGTTTGAAATAGGCTTAACTCTGCAGCTTTTATAGTATTTTCATTTCAAGCTGCAACAGCCGGCGTTAAGAGCACTCCACAAGAAGGGTGGTCCAGGAAGAGTGGGAAAGGCTCATCTTGCCATTACTGTGACAAGCAATTGCTGCAAGTACAGTATCTAACACTAATGATTTTTATCTCCTAGTTTTGGTGTTTAAACAGCTGTTGTTCTGCCTCTACGTCTTTCCACTATGGCAGCTGAGGTGGTGCAGGTGAACGCAGGAGCCAGAGCGCGGGTCCGGCCGGGGGAGCAGCGGCCGGGGGAGCAGCGGCGAGGCCCAGCGGGCGTGTCAGCCCTGAGCCCGACTCCAGCCAGCGTCCCGGGGCGGGGGATAGCAGCCTCGGGGCGGCCCGACGGACCGCCACCGGCCACAGCGGCCTCCCGGCAGCCAGACCGGCTGCGCCGGGGGCAGCCGCCTCCGACAGCTGCCAGCGGGCGGGCTGAGGCGAGCCCGGGCCGTGCCCGCGCGTGGGGGGCGGAGCCTCCGCTGCCGCTCCCAGGGGCGGGGCCAGGCTCGAGGCCCGGATGAGCGCGGCGGCCGTGCTGTGACGCCACGCGCCGCTCCCACCAATGGGAGGGCGAGGCGGCGGTTTTTGAACGTCGGGGAGCGGTGCCAACCGTTCGGCCGCGCGCGGGGACGCCCTGCCGCCCCCCGAGGCCGAGCGCGCGGGCAGCGGTTGCTGCCGTTGTCAGGCAAGCCGGGGAGCTGCGGGGGACGCCAGGCGAGAGCCGGCGGCGGCGGCTGGGCTAACGGCCGCTGCGGCCTGGGGGCGGCCGGGGCGGTATCGCCTCTGCCTGGGGCTCGGGCAGCCGCCGCCGTGCGTGGGACGTGCCCGGCGGTGTATACGTCTTTCTGAGGAGGTACGGCTGGTCCGTGGGTGGGTGTCATGAGGGTCTTCCTTCAGCGTTAGAGGAGCCGGGGGCTCGCTTCCGACGCCTCGGGGACTCCCCCCCACACACACACTGCTCATCGTACCGCCGCGATGCGGGTATTTAGATGCCTCGGCCTGGTCCTCGCCGCGGACGCCGTGCGTTTTGCAGTTCAGATAACCGGCAGTAGTGACAGTAGCCATGCTGCAAAAATTGTTTTGAAAATGGCCATAGCTGTGTGTCTTTTCGTATTTGTGGGTCTCTTCTATGTGCGTAAGTGCAGCTTAAAAATACCATAAGCTTTACTCTTGTTTCTTTGTTCCTTTTCTTTTGGCATTGGGAAGCATTGTGCAACACCAGCTTAATGAGTTCTTCACCGTTTATATTTCTAAAGGTAGAAGATGGCTGACCACTTGAAAAAGCCCTTCAAAGACAGTCTGGCTGATATAAAAGAACGAATGAAAGAGAAAAGAAATCAGAAATGGATGAGGTTGGGTAAAATTAGCCAGATCTCTGCTGTAAAGTGCAAAATAGCAAGTAAGATGCTAAAATATCTTGATAGTTTTAATAATTTTTTTTTTAAACCAAGTTGAAATACTCACTGTTCTGTTGTAGGCAACAGCTCCATGCAAATGAAGAGCATCCAAGCAAACAACAGAGCTCTAGCACAGGCTTTGCAAGAAGAAAAGCTCAAACTGAGGGATGCCCAGGCTACCATTCTTCATTTAAGCAAAGAGTATCAAGATCTGAAGGTTCAGATGTTTGACTTGCAAAGAAATCTTGGTTTCAAGCAAGCACAAGGACTTGTTGAGGTATTTTTAATAATAACTTTATGGTTTAGTGAAGCTGAACATCAGAATCTGCACTAATCCACTGATATCTTTATGACCTTAAATGTTTCATAAAAAAATAACTCAATATATAGAACAATTTTTTTTGTATTTTCACCTCATATGGTCATTAACTAAATACTTTTTTTTTTTCTGCCTACTCTTCTTTAATTAAAATCTGTCTTCTGTGAATTTTATTTTTTTTAATCACAGTTGAACATACCTGACACAGGTATCTTCAGGATTTAGTCACCTCATAATACCGATAAGAAGCTACATTGGTAGTTGATACTAGATTATGACAGTAACAGTGTTATTTTCTTTCTTTTGTCCATTAGAATCAACTGTCAGCCTTGAATGAGATAATTTCAAAAGTTTCTCAGAATTTACTGGACTCAATTGACCTCCTTAGCCCAGCAAAGAATTTGTGTTCCATAGGTGTAGTAAGTACCTTTTCCGCTTGAGGGGCAGGATTTCTGTTAATTCTTCCCCTTACTCCTTCCAGCATAGATGCACGTAGTTTTGAGATTTGAGCCTTTGTTTGGAAGTACGACTAGTCCCACAGTTCCCAGTATGACATGGGGTCCACACTGGGGGTGTGTAGTAGGTTGTTAGTGGGACTGAAGCTCTGCTACGAGGTGGTAGGGGCATCCTGCTTTTCTATGGTTTTGTGCCTTGCTCTGGGTACCATCCTCACAGTTCCTTTCCCTGTCCGCTATCTGTATGATTGGGCTGATGATGAATGTGCTGACTTGCAAGAGCTGAGTATTTGAGATCCCACAGCACTTTGTGTTAGCCAGCCAAAAAGAAAGAGTCAAGGGCTTCTCTGGCCTTGGGTGTTGTCTAAAATTTGTATATGGTGCAAGCTTGTTTCAGCTATTTAGTCACAGTAAGATTTATTTTGTTGACAGAATCGGAGAGTGCTTTCTTCAGCTCTTGAAAATAGTTCCAGTGTCATAGGACAAATACATTCAGTGTAAGTATCTTGTATTAATACCTATTTATATTTGAAAATTCTGTTACAGTAAGCTTAGTTTTCTGACTGGAAAATGGGAAGAAATCCAATGTAATGAAGTAGTTCATTTTCATAGAATATATTGCTATTCAGTAAATACTACTTTTGGTATTTTCTTTAGAGGACCTCTACGGTGTGCTGATGGAGATGATCAAGTACTTCCAAATGGGATGGAGGCTGAGAGTGATAGAAATGAGCCAGTTCATTCTGTGTCGGAGATCTGTGAGGAATCTGACTATGCCATTTCCTTAATCAAAATAGTTCCAGACAAAGGTAACTAAATCAACATATTAGACATTGCTCTATTCTGAATCAGGAAAAAAATGTGTGAGTGTAAGTTTAAAACGTAATTACTGCTTTTGAAGTCAAGTAATTTTCCACTTATTATCATAAACGTTAGATATTAGTGTTGGCAACTGGTAAAATTTTGAATGAAGATGCCTAGCAAAATGGGGGAGGGATTTGAAAATGCTTTGTTTTCTATATACCTGCAATCTAGTTTCACTGTCTACCAAACAGTTCAACAGAGTAAAGTCATCTTTAGTCATGCATTATCATTTCTGAAATCAACAATTGTTAACAAAGCTAAATAGTCAGAAAAATAAATGACCTGTAGGTAACTTTTCTAAACAGAACAGTTTAGAGGAAAATCCTAATGTAGTATACTTAACTGCTTTCTGTCTGGAAGCTGTATTAAACAGAGCTTATCTTGATTGCCAAAATACTGGTTTATACAGATCTGTGGAGAAAATTCTAAGAACAGTCTTAATTTTTGGCAGGTTTGGAATTTGCACAAAGCCTTAACAGGTTGTTACTATTTAGCTTTAATATGACTTTTTCTCTTCAATTACAAGGGCAAACACCTGATTTTCATCTGGACAACATAGGGTCAGAGCTGGAAAATCTTTCTTCAAGTAGAAAGGATGGATTTGGTAATGTGTTACCAAAAAGTGTGTCCACCAGGCGTCGCTACTCAAAGATGAGAAATCAGGATGAACTTTGCACTGGTGTCTTTGACCATTCAGAAACATCTGATTCAACAAAAGAGCTTTCTAAACAGGATGAAATTAGACTTGAGGAAAGTCTAGAGAAGGGTACTGTAGAAAACATAAATTCAGGTATTTCTCAGCTGAATGAAAGCAAGCTAGGTTCAGAGCTGGTGTTGAGGAGAATAGATTCTGAAACTGCACGGTTCAACTTAAACAATAATACTGATCTTAAACAACGTGAATGTAAAAGCAGAGAAGACTCTCAAGTAAGGAAAGAGAAGCATCGGAAGAGAAAACTGGAATGGCCAAGAAATACTTCTGGACAAAGACCAAAAAAAAGACAGGGTAAAGAGGCTTCCAAAGAAAAGTTGGATTTCTTGGGTGGCTCCAGTGATGCTTATGACTTTAATTTTGAAGAGAGTGTCCATGTTACACCTTTTCGACAAAATAAGGTGAATGACAGGGATACAGGTGTGGATGACAAAGAAGACTTATCAGAAACTAATACTATTGAGTCGAGTGATATTGAAGAAGATTCAGATGATAGCCTCTATGAGCCTTACAAGAGCAAACCGAAAAAAAGGAAAAGTTCGGTGGACAAGAAAGATACATTGCCAGTCCATGCAAGGCCAAGGTCTAAAAGAGGTTTGGCACAGCGTGAGCAGAAACTCCATAATGAAAAAGAGACCGACAGCAATAAATCAAGTGACAAGTCTATTGGTAAGTGTAGAAAGTGTTCTCTAATTGGTTTCGTTTCCGTGAGAGAGCAACATTAAGGAATTTAGGCTTTTTTTTTTTTTAATAAATACAAACAGAATAAGGTTATAAAAATAATTAGATTAGTTCTTCTGTCTGCCTTATTTTCTTTTCCTCAGCAGAAATTGGAATTAAAGATAAGTTTTGTTTAAGAAATTGGTCAACAATGAATTAATACTGTATTTTGGATGTGTTTAATGATGTATTAAAGCTGAGGAAAAAGAGGAGAACACAAGTGTAAATTGAGAGAGAAGTGGAATAACAAATCACGCTTTGCCTGGCACTGCTTAGTGTTAATTTATTTTTCCAAATTGAAATCCTGAATATTTGTTGATCCTCTTATGTATTCTTAAGTGGAAGGATGAAGATAAGTGTTATAGCTGAGAGTTACTTCACATCTAGTATGTTCATTGACATTCGCTTTTAAGCTAGCTTGCCTGAATTGTCTTAAGCGTGCCTGATTTCTTTTCAGGGCAGCCTTCTGAGCCATCTCGTGGTCATCTTTGTGATGTTACCAATACCACTTCATTGCTTCCCAGCACTGGGAACACAGCTATTGTCCCAGAAGGTGAAAGACCACGATCTCCAAAACGCAAGCGAAGCTGTACTCTTACCGTGAACTATAAAGAACCAAGTATTGCAGGGTAGGTGTCTTACTAGTTTGATATAAAGTTCATGATATTCCATCAAATGGAGGATTTGAGGGGATTATTTAAATATTGGAAATAAGTTCTTAACAAAACATTCAAAGAGAGGTCTGGTAGTAATAGGAAATAGTAAGACAAAATAGTTTGTGTGAAATTGAACTTACTAGCTGAAAGTTAATGTTTTAAGTGACATGGGGAACAAAACTCAATTTTGCCTTTTTTTTTCAAACAGGAAACTCAGGAGAGGAGATCCATTTACAGATACAAATTTTCTGAATTCTCCAATTTTCAAGCAGAAAAAAGATGCTAAATGCCATTCTCTTAAGAATAAATCTCTGTCAAAATACAATGAGAAATTTGTTGGTTGTCATTGAGATTTCCAGTCATGATAGCAAAACCATGATTGCTCCATGAAAAAAGGAAATCTTTCATCCAGGAAATTGTTGCACAATATCTTGCACAAATATGCAATTATTTGTGTCTAAGGATTATAAAATTAAAGAGGTTTTGGGTTTAATCCACTGACTTGTTTTTAATGATATGGAAGACACAAGGCTACTTTTATAACTAAGGTGATTCCATTCAAACTCTTTTGAGAGGAGGCATCCCTACATCATGGATCTGTGAGTATGTTGGAAATATCTGATAGAAAAGATGGTGAATGTAATTTTATGACTTATACCCTGCTTGATCTCTCAGTGGTTGGCAAAGGTGAACTTCAGGCACTTAAGATCAAATGGCTGTGTGGTGGTGTTTTTCTTTTAATAACAATGTACAGATCTTGTTTATGTAACAGTTGTAGTTTCATATTGAAGCTCCTAATAAACATCGTAGTGTTCGGAAACAGCTCGGAATTGGTTGGTGTTCTTTTTGCACAGTTTGCATATTTGCTTCAAGGGTAGCAATGTCAGCAGTAGGCACACTGCAAGTCAGTGTACTCCCTCCCCATCTTATGTGGCATAAGCATTGTTTAGAAGCAAGATTGCCAGTTGTGATTTTATTGTGTAGCTGGAGCTCTCAAAAGTAGCAATTTAGGGTTGGTTGGTACTGCTATGAATGCAATTAAATTGGCTTTGTTCCTATCTGGTTATCTGCGAAGGTTGCTGAAGAGTGCTCTGCTTTAGAGTGTAAAGTAAACTGCTATTATGGGACTTCATAATAATTTTGGCCCTGCTTTGCCAAGTGCCTTTACCACAGGAAGATCTACCACATCTGAACTGGTACCATTGGGGACCACAATAGGCAGTATGCTAGAAGAATGCTGTTATAAACTGGCAAGATTTCAAGGTTGCAGAGCACTCAAACTAGTTTTTCTTTGCTTGAGAGTATTAATGGATACATGAATACAAAGAGGAAAGCTACATTCAAAATAAATAACAGGAAAGTACAAAAATACAGGTTCTTCATTTGTCTTGCAAGAGTGCCTGTCTCACCTGTCCCACTTCAACAGGTGTAACGTCTCTCCCTTTCTGTAATAAAAATGTATAGTGTTAATTACTTGTTTACTGCTAACTTCTTACATGACTCTCAACAGTAATAATAAAAGCTGCAGCTACTGAGTGTTTGAAAATATTTGTTTACAACACAGCCTTTGGATGTTAGAACTGAAACTTAACCTTCCCTTTGTATGGTAAAATTCTAGCTCTGGGTGTTACCATCTTCATTCAGAATCTCTTTAGTACTACAGGAGCTTAAGCAGAATGATTTAACTTCAGGTGCTCTGTTCTTTCAGCAAACAAACAGCTGTTACAGATTTATCAGGGACAAAAAGAACAACATGATAGCAGGTGTGATGGGTCTGGGTTTTTTTTTGATTGAGTAAGCTTGAGTAAGTTCCATCACAACTGCAGGAAGGAGTCTGAGCCTACCTCACCTAATGTCAATTGATATTCCTAGAAGTGTCCAGGAAAATGGCTAAGCCTCTTCTGACTACTACTTGTTACCCTCTGAACAGTACACTTCTACATGATGGGGCACAGGACTAAATCTTAGTGGAGGGGGGGCGGGGACGACACATAAATCTCTTGATACTCTCTAATTGTCTGTCCGGTATTGCACAGGTAGTGTTTATGGCATGCCAAATAAGTGTACCATCTGAGTAACATGGTGATAAGTAGGTAAGTACAAGCTCAACATGGACTGTAGTTTGCTCCTATGTATACTGTGTCTTGTGAATAAAGGACTCGAGTAGACAAAAATGAGAAAACGGGATGAGCATGATGAAAAATCAAAACTTTTGAACTGCTAACTCCAAGAATTGTTTGAGATGTTGAGGAGACAGGAGTCACAGCACTGCAGCTCAGTTAGTATGGAGCGGGGAATACCACTTGGCATAGTCACAGCTTTCCATACTGAATTCTCAGCTCAGCTTGGCACACCATCCTTCCAGTGAACTTGAGGCTTTTTTGCAGATTTTCTAATGTACCTGGAAGATGAACTGACTGCACTCTTGTAGATTCACTGTGCTCAGTTGTGAAATTGCTTCACTGTGTGTATTTGTAGTGCAAGAAATAATTAATAAAAAAAAGAGACCAAAATAAGTAGGGTTTTGTACATATATAATTTAAAACTATTCTGTACCAGTACAATATATTAATTTTACAAATGTAAAGTTCATCAGCTGTTAAAGCATTTGCAAAACCACATCCTACCATAACTTTATTGCACAGTATCTATGAAAATATTAATTCTTAAATTAGAAAACAAATGTTTCAATATAGAAGAGACAATCTGATTGAAAGACAATAAGAAAATCTACTCTGAAAATAACAATTTCACAGGATACCAAGCTTAACAGGTGCAATCTGTAGGCCCAATCTACAAAACAGGATTACAGCATCCCAGTACTGGCTATTAAAAAACAAAATACTCACTGTACCTTTGTTATAGATCCAAATGTAGGTCAGACTAATCTCATACAAAACACTATGGCAAGTCTAGTGTTAACATTTTGAATACC
The DNA here is from genome assembly GCF_035582795.1 of Mycteria americana. Lineage (NCBI taxonomy): Eukaryota > Metazoa > Chordata > Aves > Ciconiiformes > Ciconiidae > Mycteria > Mycteria americana. The sequence goes on along the minus strand of NC_134366.1, from coordinate 41,673,322 downwards.
TTGTGTACCACATTTACTACTTCCAGGTAGTTCCTGACATCTACTTGCTGAATCGACTTGTGATTTAACATTGCACAGGTATTTTGCAGGAATATATTCTTTGACACAGCACAGGACTGGGGGTTTTTCAGTCTTATAACTATTGAATTTTACCAGTGTAACATCTGTAAATATAAAACACCAAGAATGAAAGTTAAATCTGTTTTTCACAAAAGTAATTATAATTTACAGTTACAAACTCTAATTAGAAAATGTCAAGTGACAACTTTTTGGCCTGTACTGCTCTCCATTAGGAAGTTAGGTGTACCTCTTAAATGTAGTGTAAGCAGCAAAATATATATATATATTATATATAAGTGCTCAATTTGAAGATATACTAATGTAAGTTGTAAAATGTTAATATGTTCCTGGGTCTAAATAATCACAGTTAATAAGCATTTACAATAAAGCTTGGTAGAAAATCCAGTTTACCACAGAGCCAAATATGTAAGCTAGAAGCTGTCATATGTTGACTTCTTTTGTGTACAATAGTCTTAAGTCTGCAAATAATCTAAAGAATTTATCAGTGAGGAGTAGTAAATAGGGTGGATCATGAAGTGTATCAAAACCTTAACTCTACTAAGCCAATTGAAATTGTCTAGTATATGTGAATCAGATTCTCTGAAGTTATTTTGGGTACTTATGTCCTGCATAAGCCAAGTCACTATGACATTACACATCCAGCCAGATTTATTTTTTTTTTTAAATAGTGGTTATGAGATTACAATTTGCAGGTAAAATATTTATCAAAACCCAAAATTAATAGAAAAACTTGCATCTATCAAAGGTTACAGGCAGTCCTTTTTCAGAACTGGCTGCTCTTCTCTTACAGCTTCTCAACCAGCTGAGTGTTTCTTTTAAAAAATAATATCTTATAAAAAGATTCTACAAAGAAACAAGTGTTTCACAACCCCCCCCAACTGTTGTTTACCCTTACTGTTTTCTTTTTTACTGGAAAAAAAATACTAAAACTTTATCAAATAGGTACTGCATTAGGTAAGTTATAACATCTGTTGTCTGGGAATTTTCTTCATGTTCCCAAACATGTGCAATTTCCCACGTGTTTTGTGGGGTTTCTGAGGCTGTAGCTGATAAACTTACTCATTATGAACATACGGTAATGGGCACACAAAAGAAATATTCTGTAATTAAATACATTATAAAGCCTTTTAATAAAATAATTTTTGTAACTTCAGTATAATACATGTTTGTAAAACTAAAAGGGTTTTTAAAAGTGCTAAGTATTAAACAGAAGTTTCTTGAAACCTTAAAGTCCCACAACTCAGATATATAACGGCTTCCCCTGCCCATGAAGTAGGCACACTGATAGGTTGTAAAAAAAGACAGTGGTGTCACTTGTCAATTAATCCAGCTTCTTTAATTTTTGTGTAGAAGAATTTCTCCAGTATATTGGCACATTTGTAGTATTCACTCTCGGGGGGGTTGTACTCTCTGCAATTTGTAAAGACTCGCTGCAAGTCTGCCATGAATAATTTCTTAGACACGTAGTACCTATTCTTGAGTCGCTCACTCATTGTTTTGAGATCTGTACAGGAGAAAAATAGATTAACAGCGTTTGATTCAAATACTTTTTGTATGCAATATCCCTTTAGACTGATTTGCCATTTAACATGAACTGGCAAAGCTAGGATTTGGAATTCCTAATTGCCTTCATCTAAGGTGCGATCCCTTTTTTAGCTTCAATAGCAAGTGAGTCCCTGAACTAAGCAGTATTTCACTGTAAGAATGATTTTCTGTAGAGTTTATTTTTTCTTCTTTAAAAGATTAAAGCATCATTCTTTTGTGTTCCCATACTTCTCTGAGCTTTCAGTTGGCATTAGGTGTCCCTAATGCTCCTCTAAGTGCTCTGTGAGGCAAAGCTGTTGCCAGCTCTGCTGGAGGAGACCTTAGAAGTGTATAAGGAAAGAATTCAAACATCACACAACATGTATGTTAACCTAAAATCTTCACTTCTGTGTGAACACAGCAAAGAAGAGACATCTGTCTATTCTGCAAGCGGTACTTGCAGCATTGAAAAAAAGATAAAATGTTCCACACTCTACATATATTTTAATTACATCTTCAAAGTTCATAGTTATGTATCCCTTTTTAAGAGTCATGTGAGAACAGATCTCTCCTGCTTTCAACGCATCATACAAAACCTTTACTTACAGAACGTTAAGAAATGTTTTCCTTTATACTAAAATCAGTCATCCATAAAATACACAAGTCATCTCCATGTTCTCCACACAGTTGGTTTCCCAGTAATTCTTATCAGGCACTTTAAAGTTTTGTCTACATTACAAGTGTTCTAGGAGTGAGTACAGGAATAGAAGTAGTGGCAAGTGTGCTGGATGCCTTGGCTTTTCTCACCTCAGATGCTCTAAGAACTATTTTTTTAACAATGCTTGAGGCCAGGCTTCAGCAGCACCTTTGTGAAACCATAACAGAAACAGCTGAAAAGGAGAAGACCTATTGCCAACAAGTATTGCAAAGAAAGCAGAGACCAAAGACCTCCAATGCAAAGGAATTAAACCTTAAAACTTAAGATTTAAAAATATGGTTGTGGGTATTTTTGGTTTGGTTTGGTTTTGTGGGATTGTTTTGTTTTGCTTTAAGGGAGATTTGACTTTGGTAAAATAGAGAAAAACCCTGTCAAATTGACAAGAGGGGATTATTTAAAAAAAGTTTGATGGATACTCTTGAATACCTCTTCCAATGATATATAACTTGCCATTCACTAGTGCTGCACAGTATTTTGCAAAAGCAAAGGCTCATTCAGCTCTCATTAAGTCTGAAATTTAGGTGCCTACATTGAAACTAGATATCCATGGTCTAATTATAGTATCCAACTGAGAAGGCTGTTTAGCTCACCCTAAAGCAAACATTGCCTGGCTGGTCAGTTAAACTGTTCTCCTCTAACTACAGTGAAAGTTTGGCTCCACCTGTCACTCGGCCATACAGCTTTTATTGCAGGTTAAAAAGAAAAAAACCAAACAGTATTTCTTGAAAATAAGCAGCTGAAAGAGCATTTAAAACAGGGGGAAAAGTGTTTATACATGAGAACTGACCTTAGGAGGTAGCCAAAAAAACCTACAGCCATACCTCCCAAATATAGTGCAATTTAATCTGTATGCAAACGTAAAGACAAATGTTATATCTTGTATGTGATAGCATAAGAAAAGACAATGCTGTTTCTTTTTAATTGTAATGATGTCTGAGCGATTTTTCATATCAGCGTGCTGACAGCGAGAGCAGAAAGCAAGCAGAAGTTGATCATGAATCAAAACGCAGTTTAGTTGTGCTGGGTTCCTTAGCTGAAAAAACAAAGCTAAACTACACCAAAGACCTCAGCTTAATCCTAAAATGAGAGCTGCTGCCCCCACCTCCAATGTAATACACCTGAACAAGGAAAGGATGGATAACATTCCTACTTTGGCTTTGCCAACCCAGGCAGTGAGTTCTTTGTAACCACTGTTCAGATTAAAGAGCCATCTAGATCTAGCCTCTGCTCAGAAAAGCAGACGGAGAAAACTGCCACAGGAGGGTGTCAACATTCTTTTTCTTCATTGTTAGAAAATACATTTGTGTCAGGGATACAGGAAGCCAGCTGCTGTTTTATGAAGTACACATATATTTGCTATTTGGAAATGAGAAGTTGAATATAAAAAATCATTAAGCCAAATTGGTATACACAGGCTAGGAGCCTATGCAAAGCAACATGAACAAACACTTTCGTTCTCTGAGAAACTGATTGATAGTAGCCTGCAATGAACTTGTATTTCGTTCTCTAATAACATTAAAAGGTACAGAAACTGTAATCAGAAAGACGGAGGTGAGTATTGCATAAACAATGAAGGAGGAGCAGGATTCAGTTTTAAAGCTGCTGCAATACAAATCAAAGCAAGCATCTGTTTAGAACAGCACTGAATCATCATTGAAATTATATGACCCAGCAGTGAAAAGCAAAGAAAAATGTTATTAGCAGTTGTGTACTTCCCTTTGCAAGTAATCCTGCATAAACAATAGCTGCAGGATTTAAAAATAAAAATAAAAAAATAAATAAAAACACCTTGGACAACTTTGGCAGATCTAAAATACAAAGATAGAAGTTATCTTACAATCAGTTGCATGAAGCATTTTCCTAAACTTAAATTGGAGCAAACTGTTAAGACTTAATTAGAAAACCCTGGTACTTTTGAAAAGGGTTCTCTGTGTGATTTAGAAAGCTTAAATCTGTTTTTAAAAGCAATTCAAATGCTCAGGTGTTCCTGAAAGTTTCCCTTGAGATTTTTTAACACACCAGTAGGATCTGCAATGACCAGTTACCACACACAAGAACATATTTGTACAACTCACATAAACAAGATCAGTCCTGCAAGTTTCTAGCTGACTGCACCATTTAAGAGCTTGCTAGGGCTCTCTAGGGCATACTAAGATCTCACATGTATACACCATGGATGCTTCACACAGGTCATAAAGCAGTCATAAATTTCAAATGACAGCATCGTACTCTTGGCACTTCAGAGCTGCAAGCTATTCAGCTGCAAGTAATATATATCTTTTAACATAAAACAATCAGATTACAATTTATCTGCTATGTCTCCAGCGATAAAGATTTTTAAACTCTATACTTAAAAAATGTTAATGGCATTACCCATGGGAAACCTTATAACTTCATAATATCCAGGAGCTTCTGTTCTCTTCACAGGTTCCATGAAGGGCCAAGCGCTTTGATGGCTCTTTGGTAAAGAAAAAAGTAAGGTATCTAATATGGCAACTCTATATTGGAAATCATTTAAAAATCTTTACAGAAGGTAAACTAGAACTAGCACTCACCTTCACCTGCTGCAGGATGGTTTTTAATGTGCTGTAAAGTTGATCTGGATCCTTGGGCTCCTTACTTGAAAGAAAATACGAAAATAAAAAGATTAGCTTGAATCCCTTATCTTCATTCCTATGACATGCATATTACCTAAAAGCAACTCTAAAGTTTCAAGCATTTTATGGAAGAAATAAAATAAAAACAAAAACAAAAAACACACACACACACCCCAAAAAAACCCAACCAAACAAAACAAAACAAACCCACTTAAGAACTCATCCCTTGCAGATTATTTATCTGTTTTCCAATGGATGGAAGGAAATATCAAATGACATTGTTTAAAGACTTTTCTCAAAGGAACCTCCAAACGGCTTCATCATTTCACTTTGTGCAGCACTTACCCTCTTTCTTTTCCGCTTGGTTTCCAGCCAGTCTCTCCTGTACATCAACAACATGAGAGATTACATGGGAACTACAGTAGGTCAAAACATTAACTGAGTTATTGCAACTCTAAAAAGATAAGCCATTTCAGCAATGCTGCAGTAAAATGGGTTTGTTTCAATAAAAGCTACTCCTAACAAATAACACAACCACCTAGCCTACAGCCCCATTCAATTTCCTACATGCCTTTTCCTCCAGACTGCTGAAAAGATTCTAAAATATTCTCACGAAACACACATTTTTTCAATAATTCAATACATATTTTACCACAACCTCTGTAAAGAGTAATGATGTCACAGTTATCCAGTTTGATTCCCTAGGGACAGAGAATAAATTGCAGAAAAGCACAGCTGAAAAAAATCCTCCAAAAGATGATACCTAAATGTTCTAATTCTGTTTTGTCCCGTAAGTCCATCTTTAGCACAGAAGACATCCTTGTACAGAAGTGCAGTGCGTAACAGTGGTGCCAAAGGGAAATTGCTGACTACACTGCGATACAAATCAAAGAGGGGTCACATATAAATAAAATTACACACAAGTACATAAAAGAGCATCAGCCTGGGATGCCTTGGGGAAGTCTTGAAGACAGCAATTGTACTGGAAACACAACAATCTTCATAGAAATCAAATAAACAGACCAAAACAATTACATTTTAATCAAAAGAAATACATGACTACATTAGTATTTCTAGTCTTGGACCCTTCTTGGCCTGTTATGCTTCTGTTCTACATTAAAAGAGGTTGATACATACTAATTCCAGGAATGCTTTCTATTGGAATCTGCCGTACTCCATCTTTGAAGCAAGAAAGGCCAGGATAAACTTTTCGTATCTGAGCTTGTTTCCTTTCTATGAGCTTTTTAATGATCTGTAATAAAGCAGCAGAGAAAACAAAAAAATAATTTATTTGCTCAAAAGTAACCCAGAGGATTAATGTACAACTGATGAACAGAAACACTCTCTCTTCCTAATCTTATGGTCCTTATAAATCCCCTGAAGCTGGTAACAGGGGTGAGCTACCTGGCCGAACACTGATTCTGCAGATGAGGCTACCAAGTCTCTCAGCTGCCTATTTAGGCACAATTCTGGAAGAAAAGGAGTCGCTGCTTGCTGTATTGATCACAAGCTGCATAGCTCCTGCGAAGGTGGCAGCAGAGGTAAGGAAGGAAATTTCCTGGAAGCTGTTCTGGGAACTGCCTCTAATTCTAGCAGCTGGTGCTTCTGCACTGCTTCAGCACAGCCTGGTCAGAAATTTCAAGGCACATATTGAATGCACATATTTTGATGCACTTACGTGTTCATATTCCAAAATTTTAGAAATACCTGTTCACTTGGAAGTCTCCACATAACTGTAGGAGTTGCTTAGATATCAGTCAGAGATGCTCTTACCGAAGATTTTCTCTCAAGGAAGTCAGAATGATGCCGCTCTTTGGAACCGATATTCTACTCTGCTTGTAAATGCCAGAATAGGCTTTCCCAGTTCTGGGGTACACTCTGTTCTGCTTTGCAATCTCATTACCTCAATTCTAAGTAATTTGCTTTGGTGCTCTTGAAACACACTTAGAGGCTTACCTAAGCTTTGTGTGTCCTGAATATGTCACTTTCAAAATGGCTTACTTCATAACTGGGAGTAAACAAATGCGCAGCCATTGAGACCACCACAGTTTGAGAGACTGTTTTCTTTGGAAATAATAAAGATGGACATATTTTTATTTTTTAGGACCTTCACTCCCCCACACATAGTATTTTCTCTCAAAGAAGATGAAAAGAAAAAACTCGGACTTTCAATAGAGGTTACAAATGTCAAGAGAAACACAGTATATACAACAGCACCATTGCCAGATTCCAGCATACTATACTTTCAAATACTTTCAAACTAATTGTTAAATCCACCTTAAAACCTTCTTATAATTTAGGAACTAGTGGCTCTTCCTGATTAAAACAAGCTGTTCAATCAGTAACACTGATTACTCACAAGTCAGCAGGTCACAAAGCTTTGCATAAAGGGATTTTTCATGTTTTTCAGAATGACTGTAAATGAGCTACAAATCAGGCAGTGCAGACTCACAAATGGTGGTCTGTGACCGGTACCCACTCTCAGGTGACATGGTCTTAGCAGCCATAGGCATATACTCTAATTCTTTAAATAAAAGCTTAGATCCCATGAAAAGCTTCATTTCTAAAAGAACAGGACTAGAAAAGTCTGATGTCCAGTACTGGCCAATACCAGCAGCAAACCAAATCAGTACGTAATCCATACTGTCAACATTCAAAATTCTACTTATGTCCAGGTGTCATCTTCATTGCTTTTGATTTGAGCAGACAAGCGAACATTCTTCATAAAGCTGCAGACTGTGAGGGCTATTTCTAAGTTTCCTTGGAACAGGGAGAATAAAAAAGCCTGATCTGTGTTTTGAGTGTCAAACAGGCAATCCTAAATGCAATTCCAAAGGTGTATCTATTTATTTTCAGAGGAGATACAACAGCATAGGTCAGTGTACAATAACAGCTTTCTTTCTAATAATGGTAGACATGAGATATCTGGAGGACCAAGGCACTTTATCTCCAAGTGGACTGTCTCCAAGTGCTTTGGAACAATATGGACATCCCACCAAATGAGAGAGTGAAGAATGCAAAATAACATATGCTAATAAAGCAGTCCCAGAGCCAAGATCTTAAAAACCAACTTAAGTTTTTGGAAGTGACATAGAATTACAGAATCACAGAATCATAGAGGTTGGAAAAGACCTTTATGATCATCGAGTCCAACCGTAAACCTAACACTACCAAGACCGCCACTACACCATGTCCCTAAGCACCTCATCCAAACGTCCTTTAAATACCTCCAGGGATGGCGACTCAACCACTTCCCTGGGCAGCCTGTTCCAATGCTTGATAACCCTTTCAGTGAAGTAAAATTTCCTAATGTCCAGTCTAAACCTCCCCTGGCGCAACCTGAGGCCATTTCCTCTCGTCCTATCACTCGTTACCTGGGAGAAGAGACCGACCCCCACCTCTCTACAACCTCCCCTCAGGTAGTTGTAGAGAGCGATGAGGTCTCCCCTCAGCCTCCTTTTCTCCAGGCTAAACAACCCCAGCTCCCTCAGCCGCTCCTCACAAGACTTGTGCTCCAGACCCTTCACCAGCTTCGTTGCCCTTCTCTGGACACACTCCAGCACCTCCATGTCCCTCTTGTAGTGAGGGGCCCAAAACTGAACACAGGATTCGAGGTGCGGCCTCACCAGTGCCGAGTACAGGGGCACGATCACTTCCCTAGTCCTGCTGGCCACACTATTTCTGATACAAGCCAGGATGCCATCGGCTTTCTTGGCCACCTGAGCACACTGCTGACATGTTGATGGTTTCAGCCTAGAACTGTATTGCTGCAGTTAAGCATGCCTGAGATGTAACAGCCTACAAGAGACACGTCCACTATCCACCCACCCTGACACCATTCCTTCCCTGAGGGGAAGGTGGTATGTCCAGCAGTAGACTGGGATCTGAAGAGTAACCCAACCAAGCAGAAATGAAAGGGAAAAAATTACGATCTATGTTGTACGGACATATGAAAACTAAATGTATAGCACTCAGATATTGTCCTTCTTTCTGCAAGCATGGGCCAAATAGTTATATGGGAAGGAAAATTATTGTGCCATAAAGAAGCATTTTAACAAAATAAAAAGTCATGAGATTTAACCAACCTTGACAGAACAAATTATCCTTGTAGTTTGTGTTTCTTTAAAAACCCAGGAAGGTATTTAAAAAAACTGGAAAGATCATAATTATTTTGCTAATAAACTGCCTTATTATATGGAATATTATTATGGAATAAATAAAGAACTTCCCACATAAACTCCAAAGAGGGACAGCCTGGAATTTAAAACAGCCTACCCTTGATTTGTATATTAAAACAGTGGCAGAAAAAATAATCCTCTTTCTTTCAAGTAAAATACAGGACATGCCATACAAACACTCCATTCAAAAGTCACTCTAAGGAACACTACTGTCACTGGGGCCGGGGGGGGAAGAAAAAATTGACAAAGCTGCAGAACAAATCAATCTCACAAGATTTTGCTTAGTTACCATCTATGACAAAATTTAGCTATGAAATAATCCTCAAAATATCAGTACTTTTCAACACTTCTGTTATCATAACGTTAGTAAGGTAGAATTTAATGCTTTGACTGCAAAATTATGGCACTGGGTCTTGAATGAAAGAATTATTCTAACGAATATAAGTATACATTCCAACATTGTAAGCACCAAAGCAAAGAAGAGAGCTAACCTGGCACTGACTGAATTGTTTCTAAACATCTGAATAGATTATAATGTTCAGTGTTTCAGTTCAGCCTTTACCTCTTTTTGCTTTTTAATGATGACAGAAAATTCCGTGTAGGGGATCCTTGGATTTAATTCACATCCCATTAATGTGGCACCCTCATAATCCTTGATGTAGCCAACATATTTTGCTTTTGGTACTTTAATATCTTTGGAGAAACCCTGAAGAAGAAAAAAACTCAAGTTGTCATGATGCCATTTTCCTTTTACATTTGTTTTAACTGAAAAGCTATGATGATTTAGAACCAAATTCATCATAATGTTAAAATACAGGCAATACAATGGATAGAGCTACAGATCATGGTTCATAGTGTTGCAAACACCTTCTCATGGGAGTCACTTGATACAAGAATAGTTAATTGCTTATACGTATAGGAAAAGAAGGGAGATAAAGAAATGGAGGAAAATATTTTTACTGTGGACAAATTTCCTGGATTTTTCCAAAAATTTGCTATTTTAATATTAAAGGATGCCAGTCCTGTAGTCATTAGTCAAGGAAAGCTGCTGTTGAAGTTGATGAGATGACAGTAATTTTATAGCCAGAAAAAACAATGTGGTTTTTTTTTTACTTTTGTATTTCAAGTGAAAAAATAAGGTAACAAATCCTATTAAAAGTTCCAAAGTTATACTACAGTCTTCATACAGTTCAAGACTTAATTGAAAAACAAACCCACAAAAGAATTAACCAAGGCAATAAAAAAGGAGTGTAGGACTCTCACTTTGGCTGCATTTTATTCTTCTGTTACAGTGGTATCTATGAAACCTCAGTAAAAATCAGGAACCCAACCAGGACTTCTCCCTCACAATTTACCACCAAAGGTTTCAGACTTACATGGAGACTGAGCACCTTCAAACTGGGGGAAGGACATTTCAGATGTGAAAAGGGTCTGTCTGCACAGATCTGATAGCAGTATCACAAGCCCAGCTTTTATTCATTTTGAATGTGTGAAGAGCAAATTGTATCAGTTTTATATACAGAATCATAGAACAGCTGAGGTCGGAAGGGACGTAAGGAGGTCAACTAGCCCCATATCCCTGCTCAGAGCAGGTCTCATCAGATCTGGTCGCTCAAGGCCATGTCCAGTCTTGAAGAGTGCCAAGGACAGAGATGCTACAACCTCTCTGGGCAACATTTTCCACTATTTCACCATGCTTAGGACAGGAAGAAAAAAAAAATTCCTTCTATCTAATTGCAATTTCCCATGATCCAACTTGTGTCCATTGCCTCTAGTCCTGTTGCTGTACATCTCTGAGAATACTCTGACTCCATCTTCACTTTGTCATCTGACCAGATAGTGGACACCTGTTTAATCTATCAAATCTATTTGACAGATTAGACATCACAGTCTTTCCTGAACTTGAACCTCATGCTTCAAACCAGGAAGAGCTGTGAGCACAGGTAAGTTCTAGTCTGCCACAGGCATGTCTGGTCCTTCTTCACACTTCTTATAGAATCAGTGAAGGACTGGAATGAATGAAGAAGCAGCCAACCCACATTCAACTGGATTTTAGACTTGACAAATTATAAGCTATACCATACACCTATATTCAGATCATTCCATCAAAGTAAAATGCATTATAAGTCAGTATCCTTACACAAGATGAACACAGAGCACATTCTGTAGATAAAAAAATACGCATAAAATTGCACTATGCATTTTATCCAACTACTTTGTCACCTCTAGTTGTTTAGTTCATCACTGCTAGATGTTAACTTCTTGCACCAAGTGATTTCTTACATTGACTTACTTGCTTTTTGAAGTAACCGATAGCATATTCATCTGCATACGTGAGAAAGTTGAGAATGTTGTGTTTGATGTGGTACTCCTTCAGATGGTTCATTAGGTGAGTCCCATAACCCTGTGGGAAACATATGAGGAAAAAGCCATTACAAAGCCTTTGGGGACGGCACATATTAGAAACTGTGGACCGAGGGTTATTACAGACTCTTTTTCAAAATGCAGTCTTTCCTCTAGATCCTGTTTTAAAGATTTTCTCATAGCTAACTTGGTGAGGCATACTCAAGATCAGACTGTTTTCAGCCTTGTAGGGGTATCTTTGTGACCCAACAGGGAACACAAAATATTACAGTTTCTAGTGTCTGATTCACTTTTAATCTAAAAGAGACCAAAACCTAGACTTTCTCTAGGGGTAAAGCATAGCTCTAAAGAGGTACATTGTCCTGGAAGTTGTAATTCAAGGTCCACACATTATTTTTTTCCTTTTAAGTTAGATATCAACTATTAATAGTCACATATTTCACCAATAACAAAACTACATATATTGTAATAAGAGGGCATACTTTCTTAGCCATATCACTTCAAAACTGCAAAGCAGTAGGAATATCAAAATGACTTCTTCTAGAGGAACCCGTTCTGAGACAAGATCTCTGTTTTACTGTGTTTTGTGCACCTGTAGCAGAAACAGCCTCCGCCTCAAAGGATTTATAATCTGAACTTATCATAGGGCATAAAAGGGAATAGTGAAACAGTTATTACCATAATAAGTAGCAGAAAATTAAGTCCACAATCAAATAAATAGCTATGCCTTCTGACGGCACACAGGAATAATTTCCATTTTCATTCAACCCCAAAGTAAACAAAAGGTTCCATTTATTCACATTTCCAAGTAAGCTATAGTCTTTCCCTTCTGCTGTGAGATGAAGAAATGTAAAATAGACAGGAAAGCCCATAATAATGTGTTGTTCCTGCATATGTTCCAATTTTAACATCATGGAGACTAACTGGCCACTTACAGAAATATACATGGAATCGTTTTGGGTACCCTGTTCTTGAAAACTGGGGAAACTTTTATTTATGTACATAACCCAGAAAAATAAATTAGAAAATATGTACTTCTGATTTAATTCACACAATTTAATAGCCCTAAACATGGAAATAGCCAGATAAAAGCAAGTTCGGTAAGTGCTGAAGCTCAATACAAAAAATTTAGTAGTGACACATTTTGTTTAAAATCCTACTAATCTAGGTACAAAATGTGTGCATTAGTCCTTCCTTTCCAGCTAGTGCTTGGAGCATCTGGTATTCAGACCTCATATTCAAAATTAAGACCTCATATGTGTAAAAATAAGTACTTCTGAATTTGAGGAAGCTATTAAAGCCGTATGTTCACTTGTTAAAGTGGCACACATCATGCATGGCATCAAATACAAAGAAGTGGTTTGACAACTGACATGTTAAGTGGTACAGCATTTCTTAGAACTCAGAAGTGCTCAAGACAATGAAGAGACTTTCTAATTGCAAATTTGAGTTCTCAAATTCTTTGAAGAGGACAAAAGCTCTGAACCAAAATTTTTAATGAAAAAGCATACATGAGCTAGCCAAGCTCCTCACTTCTCTTCTCATCAGCAGGGTGAAAGGAACAGCGTATAAGAGACTGACATTTTATTTACACCTGAAACATTGCAATTCATTCCAGTAATTCTAAAGCATCTAATCTCTGACAACAAATGTCAACTTTGCGTCTCAAAGAAATTCCAGCAATTATGATGAGAATTACTTCAAACATTTTCTGCTGACCTATTATTTTTATAACCTTCACAGGATTTATTCATTCTCACACTTGCCAAAGTCTAACAACCCTAATAGGAAACTAAGCCATGTACAAAATTTAAAATAATTTTGTAACATGGGATAAAACTATCTCAAAAACCATCCAACTTTTAAATATCGCATATAATGGACAACAGTACCCATATTTCTTACTCCAGCCTCAAACTGAATTAAAACAGGAATTTATTTTTCACAAGAATAGGCAGTTTACCCATGTGTGAACATTTAGTTTTTCTCAGTTACCTGCTGGTAGTGGTCACCTTACTCAGATAGGAATGTGGGAAGGCAAATTTTCAGAAATAGTCAACTGATACAGCAAGGCACCCAGAGGGTAACAAGAAATTGTGCGTTATGTGTGCATACGCAACCTAAGAGGCACTCTGATGGGTCAGATTTATTTGTTCTATTCTATTCTGAATGGTTATTCCTAGAGAATCACAACACACCTTTGGCAGCCTAACTTGTGTAGTGCAGTTGGTTGTTTTAGTAGAATGATGTGCTGGTTTTGGCTGGGATAGAGTTAATTTTCTTCACAGTAGCTAGTATGGGGCTATGTTTTGGATTTGTGCTGGGAACAGTGCTGATAACACAGGGATGTTTTGGTTACTGCTGAGCAGTGCTTGCACAGAGTCAAGGCCTTTTCTGCCTCTCACCCCACCCCACCAGCGAGGAGGCTGGGGGGGCACAAGAAGCTGGGAGGGGACACGGCTGGGACAGCTGACGCCAACTGACCAAAGGGATGTCCCACACCATATGGCGTCATGCTCAGCATATACAGCTGGGGAAGAAGAAGGAAGGGGGGGACATTCGGAGTGATGGCGTTTGTCTTCCCAAGTAGCCGTTACGCGTGATGAAGCCCTGCTTTCCTGGAGATGGCTGAACACCTGCCTGCCCATGGGAAGTAGAGAATTAATTCCTTGCTTTGCTTTGCTTGTGTGCACGGCTTTTGCTTTACTTATTAAACTGTCTTCATCTCAACGCATGAGTTTTCTCATTTTTACTCTTCTGATTCTCTCTGCCATCCCACCGGGGGGTAGTGAGCGAGCGGCTGTGTGGGGCTTAGTTGCCAGCTGGGGTTAAACCACGGCAAATGAAAACACCTTTTATGAATTAGTCAGGCTTACAATAGACATAACTTAAGCATATTCCATTACTGTTTGCATTTGCTAAAACAGTTTGGACACTTTTATGTCAGGCCACTGCTAAGTGCAGGGGAATGTTCCTCTCTAACACCAGAGCTGAATAAAATCGAATATAACCCAAGTACTAACCGTTGTCACAGGCTTTCAATCCCACTGTGTTACCCTTCCGCACCCAGAGTTCTTCCCTTCAAAACAGGGCACACAATTTTGCGTGTTCAACTGCTACAAACTCTGAATTAACCCACATCTCAGCTCTAACAATTTCAACTCAAAAACATAAAGCTACAGCACCATCTAAAGGCAAAATCCTGAATCAAATGGTCACAGATCTACCTGTAGTCCCTGGGAAAGCGGGAGGAATCTCCTGTATTCATAGTGCTCTATATTCTTTCAACACAGCTGCTAATTCTCAACCCTTGGAGAACACTTTGTGAAATTAACTCAAAAGAGAGTGTATAGAATAGAACATGTGCTTATTTTGAGATACAAAACTATACCTAATTTTTTTTTATATATCTCATTTTGATTGAAGTCATGTAATGCCACAAAGCAATTGAACACAAATTACTGTCACACACAAGCAATACTTATTTCAGTCAACCATGAGGTGTTAACACTACACAGAGAGGCAATTGCTGGAGACAGAAGAGGGAATAGTCCAAGAATGGGCAACTACTGGCCACTATTGTTGTGTTGAGAAAGATTTTATTTACTTAATTAATTAAAAGTAATCCTACTATTATGCTGCTGATTCTAAATCTGCACATTTGTTTAGTTTTTCTGTATTATATTCAGAATCACTGTATCCTTCAAACTCTATTTCTATTTGGCAACTCAGCAATATACTCAATGTGACTAACAACATTAGGAGCGTATGCAGTAGTGAATGGGACTCAAATACATTTAATAAACTCTAGTGGAGAATTATTTTTACCTTGACTTGCTCATTGGAAGTCACAGCACAGAAAACAATCTCCGTAAATCCTTGGGAGGGGAACATCCGGAAGCAGATACCACCGATAACACGACCATCTTTTATTAATGCAAGGGTCTTGTGTTTCCTGAGTAGACAAAAATAACAGTCACTTTAATTCATGTACATAGTACATAAAGTGCCATTACCTTCCTTTTTTCAGAAACTTGATTCACTTCTTTCCATGATGCTAATGCAATTGTATATGCCTCTGTTAAGTTAGCTGCTTGTACCTACAGAAGAGTTGCTATTTTAACATCATGCTTTGAATTTACCATAAAATTCATCATTCGTGCAGCAAGGTCCTGGCCTTGCCAAGTACTCCTAGGTACGAGGGTAATGCCCAATAAATAAGAGTTGTATTGCTTTCATTGAATCTATTGCTGACTGTTATGCCATTGCGCAGTCCTCAGGATGATTTTACCCTGACTAAACTAGAAATTAATGGAGTTACAGGACAGCAAGTCCTTTCTAAGGGATTCCTGTTTCCCTGCATGCACTATCTATAACTAAGCTATCAGTTTCAAATGCAGCTGATGAAGCGAGAAATTATATTTCTTATTTCTAATCACCCACGGTATATATACATGGTATCATATAAATTGTATAAACAATACAGTAAATTTACACAAGATATCTTTCTGGGGGGAAAGGTTGGTGCCAAAAGTGAGCCCCTGACAAAAAAAGGTAGTCTGAAAAGTACTTATATTTTATGTGCCACCGTTGAAGGAGATTTTATACATTTTATACGTTCTTCTTGTACTTATTTTGGTGCTTTTTATTTGTGGAATGACAGCAGCAATGTAGTAGCCTGAGCTTTTAATTTTGTTTACTCATGTTTGAGTTGTTTAAGCAACAAGATACAGTAAGGATGGCCATTGCAGAAATAAGAACATTAAAGGCAATAATAAATAAGGTAATAGCTGAAAGAAATTTGGGAAGAGAACTGTTGGACTCCAGTATCTCACACTTGACGTAGGTTTGTGTGTATCCACTACTCAGCATAGGTCTCCAGTGTGTATCCCTGGAGATTCATGGCAGATGCTGGGGTACTCCGAGCTGTCCAGGCAATGTGCTTCACTTCCTTTGGGTCAACTGTTTGCCTCAGGCACATAAAGGAGGGCATTTTCTTTCTGTAGCAATATCCATACCTCTTTCTCAAGCACAGACTGCTCTCCAGACAGATATCTATACTTGAAGAGCACTTAAACTACCTGCAGTTCCTCTCAGCCTACTAGGAGAGTCTTTCCCAATAAGAAATATGGGAGAAGGCCATGACTCAACACCACTACTTCAGAATTTTGCTTTGATGTTCAGTTATGAGGGAACCTGGCTTCTTCAACCAGTAGCCTCTGCTTGAGATCACAGTGCTGCTAAGGCTCCTAAACTCAGACAAGCAAGCAGCCTCTGCAGGAAACACAATGGTGGAAAAGTGGACACTTCTGAGGAGAACTTCCCTTCATGCTTGAACATCTGAGGCACAATTCAGTCAGGACACTAGGGTAGGTGGAGAACCACGTGCTACCTGTGGATGCTGCTATAGCCAGTGTGTCTCTTTTCAAGTGCCTGCCGTGTAGAGTTGCACCCAAAGCGAGACAGGAAATTTGCACTGATAAAGAGAAAAGCAATGTGCTTGGGTGAGGAGTGATTTCTCCCATGCTGACTTAAATGCTGCTGTTCTTCATAAATCCTACAAGTTCTTCTTATTGAAAAACTTCAGTCTCTGCTGCCATTTGGTTCACGATCTCCACAGACAGAAGATGGAGCAGCCTGCAAGTTATTATGGGCCTGGAAACCACTAATAAGCACCATAATTACTTTCTGACTTCAGTTCTAACATTCAAAAGTACAAGATAGGTAGGAGCCTTCCCTGCAGGCCTATGTCCCTTGTATTGGGTTTGCGTGGCAAGGTTTTGGTAGCGGGGGGCTACAGCGGTGGCTTCTGTGAGAAGCTGCTAGAAGCTTCCCCCATGTCCGACAGAGCCAATGCCAGCTGGCTCCAAGACAGACCTGCTGCTGGCCAAGGCCAAGCCCATCAGCGATAGTGGTAGCGCCTCTGGGATAACTTCTTTAAGAAGGGGAAAAAGTTGCTGTGCAACAGCAACTGCAGCCGGAGAGAGGAGTGAGGATATGTGAGAGGAACAGCCCTGCAGACACCAAGGTCAGTGAAGAAGGAGGGGAAGGAGGTGCTCCAGGCACCGGAACAGAGATTCCCCTGCAGCCCATGGTGAAGACCATGGTGAGGCAGGCTGTCCCCCTGCAGCCCATGGAGGCCCATGGTGGAGCAGATATCCACCTGCACCCCATGGAGGACCCCACACTTGTGCAGGTAGATGCCCGAAGGAGGCTGTGACCCCGTGGGAAGCCCACGCTGGAGCAGGTTTGCTGGCAGGACTTGTGACCCCATGGGGGACCCACACTGGAGCAGGGGAAGAGTGTGAGGAGTCCTCCCCCTGAGGAGGAAGGAGCGGCAGAGACAACGTGTGATGAACTGACCGCAACCCCCATTCCCCGTCCCCCTGCACTGCTGGGGGGGAGGAGGTAGAGAATTCAGCAGTAAAGTTAAGCCCAGAGAGAAGGGAGGAGTGGGGGGAAGGTGTTTTAAGATTCAGTTTTTATTTTCTCATCGTCCTACTCTGATTTGATTGGTAATAAATTAATTTTCCCCAAGTCAAGTCTGTTTTGCCTGTGACGGTAATTGCTGAGTGATCTCTCCCTGTCCTTATCTCGACCCACGAGCCTTTTGTTGTATTTTCTCTCCCCCGTCCAGCTGCAGAGGGGAGTGATAGAGCGGCTTGGTGGGCACCTGGTGTCCAGCCAGGGTCAACCCGCCACAGTCCCACAACAAGAAGCCACTTGTCATTAATACAGCCACCAAGAAAGTATTTGGGTACAATCCGATTGGCCAAGAGTTATGGGGGCTTGAAAAGATGGAAAAAGGGTGGCACAGGCAGAGGTGCCCTCCACACCACCTCAGCTGGCCCCTTCCTACACCGCTGCCTGCAACCAGCACCAGGCTCTCTCCATCTCACCCGCCAAACGCTCTCCAGCGGTACTCACGGATCAAAGACCAAGCGCGTGATGTACTCTTTCGGCATTCGAGGCAGCTGATGGGAGAACACATTCTGCAAGCCAACCAGCCACATCATGATCTTCTTATTGGGCTTCTGGTTCAGGGAGTTGCCGACCACATGGAATTCGATCACCCCCCTGCGCTCCTCCAGCCTCGCCGCCTCATCCCGGGCCGAGTGTGCCGAGAGGAAGTTGGTCTGTACCGCACAAAAGAGGAACAAAATCACATTTTGGAGATTTCACATCCTCTGATGGAACAGCCTTAATGAACAAACAAATGAAACCCCCTCTTTTTTCCAAGACACCTTTTTACAAAAATAGAGCTGCCAATGATTACCTTTTTTTAGCAGAAGTGACACCATCAAATAAGCTGGATATAAGTTTACACTACGGTGTACAAAGGCTTATTCAAACTTCTTTTGGTAAAGATTCAGTAACAACAGTGATGGTTATGACTCAAGTTCCAAAATCTCGAGGGACAGCACTCATCCACTTGAAGCCTATGCCACTAAGTCTTCATATTTTCTTTAGTCTAGCCAGCTTGGACAAAAGTTGTGGATTCGCCTACGCATACTGCAAATCACATATTTTAATGGTGGTGCAGGCAAAGTCTTATTTTTTCCTTTTAGTAGTGCTTTCCACTATCTATGCCACTATCATAAGAACCTAAAAATAATATTTTAATTCCTACTGATTTTAAATATCTAGCAATTGCATCCACATATTTGAATGGAGATGAAATTAATACAGACAATTTATTTAACTTTTTTTTTTCCAAGATCATTTTACAATGCCAAAACATCTCTGCATGCACATACTGTTTACTTTTTAGAGCAAAGTTTGGCTGCTGGGTTTCTAGTCACTGCCAGCCCCAACAGCCAGACTGGCACAGCATTTGTAATATGTAGAGCCATCAGACACAGTATATAGTTTGAGTAAGAAATGTAGGTGGTTCCAAATCTTCAGCAGTCTCTAGCTAAACCTTGGCAAACAAGAGCTGCTGGCAAAACATAGCCTGGCAAAGGGAACAGAAGGAGGAAAAGCCAGCCAAAAAAAAAAAAAAAAACCTGTGCAATTCTGTACATGGCACAATTCTGCAATTCTGTTTTTCTCTTCCAGCAGAAAAAAAGAGCAACAGTGGAAGACAGAGCAAACAACTGTTTAGATCAGCCCTTCTGCACTACACAGAGGTTTTAACTTTCGATCTTTCACTCTGCGGCAATATTTGAACCCCATTTACCTTGTCTTATGAGCTACATCTATGATTAACAATAAAAAGCATACTCTGGAACTGTTCTGTAACAAAAGTACCTTGCAAAATAACCTGGTATCTACTTTTTTACTATCACTAGTTTCCAAGTCTCTGCAAACAGTACACAATGCATTTAAAAAATTGTAGAACTGTTCTTCATGTTAATGATGCATTTCATCAATATTTTTTCTCACCTAATCATACTCTTTGAAAGTCTCTATTTTTCTTACTGACAGCATGGTAAGTTTTGTTCATCTTAGCTTATCATACTCTATCCATGTGGAACATTTATTGAAAACAGACCATTTGCAAACAGACCAGGTCTATATATTTCTCACCTCTGGCCCGAGCATTGCTGCAGGATCTGTAATTGTTGACATTACTTCATTGATTAACTCAATAGGAATATCTCCTACAACCCTTGGTCTCTTTGAATCCTCCAAAGAATAAGGTTCATTATTTTTTCTCTTTTCCCCTATAAAACAAAACCAGGACGAATTAGAACAACCAAACTGTGACAGACTAGCACTGTGAAGTCTAGCACTCCTGTTATACTCTTTCATTTGTATGCCAAGTTTGGGGATTTTTTTTTAATCCCTATAGAACAGGAGAAAGAGAAAGAAATGCAATCCGAACAATACTTATCACTGCTGCAATTTTGTGTTTGCGCTGGGATATTAGCACGAAGCAGGATGAATATACCTCCCCTTCTCCTATACCTCTGTAAATTCACAGTGAAACTATTTGCTTTACTTTTTGCTTCAGCATCCTCTGCAGTGAACCTCTGTGCTGCTGTCTTGGAAGGTCAGTCCTCAATACACAAATTATAGCACATACTTTTGGATAACACGAAATCCCATTTTGGGATTCACTGGAATTAAGTATCCATTATAGATTTCTTTCACCCTTTTTGTAAACCAAGCAGCACATACAGTCTGACACGTCATACATATTTGATTTAGAAAATCCATATGAAGATTCCAAATCAAAATATAACACATTAATTATTAACTGCCCTACTAACTGCAGACCAACATGTAATATAGCAAAAGCAACTAGTTAAAAAAATTCATGAAAGAAAAGTCCACCAAGGACTAGTGCCTACAATAATACTGATAGAGCCAGCTGCTAGCTCAGGATTTATCCAAGCAGCAAACTGCCAAATACTAGGAAAGCATACAAACAGGAATATCACTCCATGGTTACCTTGTTCCCGTATTCTTTCCCTAAAGATCTGCTACTGGTCATTGTCAGAGCCAGGATGCAGAATTTTGCCTTTGTGATCAGCACTTAGCAGTGAGATAAATTAGTTTGGTTTTGTTCGGCTTTTTTTTTTCCCCCTAAGGAAAATCCACAATAGCTTTAAGATCTTCTTTCTGAAACAACCAGGTAGTTTAAGGCCCACTATGCCCACTATTTTACATATATTGTACAGATTGCTTTTCCACAGCTATAGCACTCTAAATATATGAGGATCAAACTGTTCATTCCCCTTTTCAGACTTTCATGCAGTACAATTGTTTTCTTAACAACAGAATTTTATTCTTAACGTCCCTTCATCGTGGAAACAGTTTATTCCTATTCTTTATTTATTACTTTTTAAACAGTTATTCATTTATTACTTTTTAAACAGTTATTCATACGTGAGCGGACGTTCCTTCTTATTTCCCAAGGGATGAATTTCTTGTTTTAAAACAGAATTTCTTGAAGCAATTTGTCAAAAGCTTTCTGGAAATTCAGGTACACAAAACCCTTTCCAAATGCTCACCTCTTCCTTCACAGATACGGACAATTCGTGAGTTCTAGAAAAGGCACACTGAATTTCCACACATCACATTACTCACACATTTATTCATTCCATTCTTAATCAGTTTGTTATTTTTTCTTCTCATTGCCTGAAATAGGAGACTTACAATTGACAGTTTCCTGAATTCTCTTAGAACACCTTTAAAAATTAGTTTTGCATCTGTGTGTTTCAATTCTGTAGTGCTGACGGCAATTCCAATGACAGCTCAGCTGCACAACTTAATAATTCGTTTGTCAATTCCATATTTCTTTTCACACTCTCAAAAAAGTATAATTCTCCTAGTGACTACTTACTACTCATTTTGCTGATCTGTAATAAAAAAAAAAAAATCTTCCACTCATTCCCACTTTCAAGACCATTTCCCAACTTGTCCCTCAAAGAAAGCTGTCGTTTAGGAGCCGCCTCGAGTTCCTCTGTAGCAACCACCGAGCCTAAGAATTCATTTAGCTTTTTCTACTTCCTCGAGGACTTACTTTACATGAGCTTGTGATCATCCCTCTGACCTACAAACTCTCTTGACAGGCTCATTAATCCTGAGGTGTTTGAAAAAGGATTTATCAGGAGAATTTATGCATTCAACAACTTTTTTTCCCCCAAACTTTTTTTTTTTAACCTGACCTCATTCAGGTTTTAAATTTAACCCAGTTGTTGTGTTTGTGCTTTTCTTTATTGCACAAATGTATGCAATTTCAGTACCTTGAAAAATTAAAAAAAAAAAAAAAAAATGCAATGGCCCCTTCTACTCTGTCTGTATTTAAACGAAAACTTTTTTCGTGGCTCATAATACATGTACTCCAAATAAAGTGTTTTTCAACACCCTCTGACACCAGCAGACCTTTCTCCATCTTAATTGAATTTAAACAAACCAATTTTTTTTTTCAAATACAGTTGCCATTTCTGCTAGTTAAGCATTACCATAGTGTAAAAAAAATATGTGTGTACATGTCTTTTAGCAAAAACACCTCAAGGTCGCTATTGCAAAGCAAAGGCAATGGTCACCATATACTGCAACTACTGCTAACATCAACAGAAGCCCAAAAGCAAGTGTCCCTCCTTGTTACCTAGGTTTGGGTCAAGGGCAGAAGAAACTTTGCAAGCAGGACTCATATTCCCACTGTTGGGTTGCTCCAGAGACGAAGGACTTGCACTGTATGAAACAGATCTTGCAACAGGAGGAGGACTGATAACTGCAATGGGATAGAAGACAAACACAAAAAAATCAGGACATGGAACCCATTATGGTGCTGACTGAAGGACCATCACAACGAGGGACCCGACTTCACACCCGCCGCCTGCCAAGCAACAGCTAACATTGTGCAACAGAGCAATGCCACCAGTTCGCAAGCAGAGACATTAGAGCTTTATCTCAACATATTTTTCTAAACTTCTACCTAACGAGGGGCTGTATTACTGCTGGATGACAGAGTTAGCTTTACTTCATTGCAAATATCAGGCTTTATTATTCTGCAGTGCTGAGCACAAGCTAAGAACACAAACTTCCTTCACATACCTGCCAAGCCTGCTGGAGTTCAGCATCATGAAAAGGCTTTTTGTAGGGTCTACTGAAAAGCAAAATCTCATCATTCAGCTTCAGCTGTCCACTTTAACAGTATTCAAATACTGGTTGGACAAATCAAACTCAATAAAGGGAGAAGTTGTTGTACCCGTTAAGAGGATGAAACTGTTACTTTTAAAAGCCACAGACTAACATCTCTCTAATTTTTTTTTTTTTTTTTTTTTTTTTTCAAAAAAACATTCATCCCAAATCATCTAGGTTTCTTTTGTGTCAGGATTTTTGGCGGGGGGGGGGGGGCTGAGGTGACAGCTCGTAGCCTCGACACCTGCAGTCTTTCTCTTTGCGTGCCTTTATCCTGGTGCCATCACCAGCAACAGCTTTTTTGTGCCATATTCATGCCAAGAATCCAGTGCTTAAGAGGTGCCCATGAAAATGAAGCAGTGCAGAAATGTACATGATAGAATGAACTCTGAGAGCAGCGTGATTTTAGAGTTGCAATGAACTTGTGCCTAAGGCATAATTTACCAGTTCATGGTGCAGACCAGGAATTTCTCACAAAAAAAGCCTGTATCTGTCACAGTGGAATTTCCCTACTACTCTAGGAAATTCACTATCAGATAAAGTGCTGACATGATGGTTTTGTCAACTGATAATCAACAATTGTTTCAAAATACTGAATTGTTACAAAATATTGAATTAAATACCTCCCGTCTTCACTTCCTAAAATACTGAAAATTGAAGTCAACCCCTGCATAAATGGATTTTAAATACTTTTGAGCAGAAAGTAAGAGGAGAAGGGGAAAGTGAAAGAAAACCATCCTCAATATCTCCCTGCAATTTTAGGAATGACTTATACCTTGGGACCCTAACTGAGGAAAAGTGAATAAAGCTGCAGAACAGCCAATGAGGCACACAAATAAGAAACAAAGCAAGGAAAAGCTATACAAAAACAAGAAAATCAAAGGCTTGCGTGCAAAGGCAATGGGACATCCGATGTGGAAGGTCTCTACTTCCTTACTGCTAGGTCCCTACGTCCCTGCTGCTAGGGAGTCGGAGGACTGGTGTGGGTCCTCATGCCAGGGGACCACTGTCCAGCAGGTGACCCCCTGTGGCCATTTACCCACTGACCATTCTCACTTGCCCACACTGAGTGCCCTTGTGCCACTTCAATACTCAGGCAATTTGCCTCAGCACCCAGCCTGCTCCACTGGCACCTTCAATCAGCTGGATTTCATCGTCAAAATGGGATCTTTATATGAGGAAGCAGCAGGGAGTCAGACACCTGTGCTTACCCGAGGCAGACTGATTTTGGTATAGCCTGCTACTTATAAAGCTGCATATCTAAGTCTCGTTCCTTAGAATTCATCACTTGTGCAGGTTTATCTTTACATTCAGGTGCTCCCTAACCCATCACTAAATGCAAGTTACCTGTCTGGATTCCCAGCTGGCCAGTTCGGGAACTAGACACCATGAAATCCTGATCCCAAATGGGAGAATTCTGGCTGTACACTTCTTCTTCCAGCATCGACAGAAACCTAGGCACAAAACCAGGTGAAATATTAACTTAATAGGATCATTCAAAACAGGTTCTCTTTCAGAATAAGTATTTGCAACTTTTTTTAATTTAAAAATATTTAATGATTCAGTAAGAAAATGCTGTCGGCCAATTCCTATTAAAAAAAAAAAAAAAAAAAACCACACACACACACAAAATCACAAGCCAGAGCAGACATTAAGTATCTTAACTCAGTAGAGTGCTTTCACCTATGAAAATTTATCTTTGGTTATAAGCAATATTTATCTAATTTGCAAAAGCAGAAAGAAACAGTTACAAACTACTTTTACAGAACAAAATTGTGCACTAATAAGAAAGCTATGAGTTGACAGATGCCAAGATACTCATGTTACACAATGATGGCAAAATGTCTATTTTGATAAACCGGTGTTTTGCAGATGCACTTGCTTTCTGCCTCTTACAGATTTATAAAATCCCAGTATTAGTTATTAACACTGCTCTAGGAAGATATTTTCATTCCTTTAGGTGTACTACTGTAACAATTAATTGCATGTTTGTGCTTGCATAACAGTATTTTTAATCTTACTTTGGCACACTTACAGAAACAGGGTGATTTTAAACCTCTCTTAGTATTACTGTATGTGAGAGAAATTCCACAGATCAGACTATCCAGCACGCCAGCCTTCACAGGGCTCATACATCAGTTCCCCCTCAGAAGCAAGATAGCTGCTTATCCTGTGTTGCACAAAAGGGGTTTTCAGACCAGAAGTTGACACAGCACATTTTTACTCTCTCGAGTCATCTATATGTATAGAAACTGTCCAGCTGAAACCAACAGGACTGTTGAGTAAGACTTTCTTGAACAGGATAAGGATTTTCAGGATCAAGTCCTACTCTTGTATTTTATATATAGGATATTTATACCTAAGCACCGCAATGTGCAGTGTTTCCTGCTATCTATAGAGCTGATAATGGCTAAAAAGTTTGTCACAGCTGTTTGACCATCTGCGACAGAGCAAAAGCACAAATTAAACTTTAGCAAAGGCTACCTTTACAGGCAGGACAGAGACTTTGTGTTCAGACCCCTTGGTGACTACTTCCCAGGTACACACAGACATAAGCTGTGCGTGCTCCCTTTGCCTGGGAAGAAGCGGACAGGGCAGCCGGGAGCCCTGCACTGAAACCAGGCACCGGCTCCGTGCTCTGCATTGCAGCTCCTCTGCAGGGTTCACGCTGCATAACGCCAGCAGGGAGACAAATACTTCAGACAAGTACAGCCCGTAAAAGATTTAAAACGCTATTCCTATTTCCCACAGATCATCAGCAAACGGTGCTTGTCTTTCTTTTTTTCCCAGCAGAATATTAAGAGGAACTGCAGTGAATAATAATGCTTTTCAAATTACTTTTCTAGGCTGTAAAAGGCAGTGGAAACATGGGGACGTATGCACACCTCCCTCCTCCGCAAATCTGCTCCTTGTATCAGTGCGGTGTTAAATCCTTTTTCATACCTATTTCAGGGCCAGATCATAACCCTATTCCCAGATATACCCAAACATTCCTATATCCGTAACAGTCTACCCCAGAGACAGTTTGCGCTTTTCAAAGTGGTAAAAGGCACTATTAATAACAGTAGGAGCAATAAATCCTGGCTCTACCCCGCTTTGGAAAGCTCATGGTTTTTTTCATTCTAGCCCCAGCTTGCACAGCATCAGTGCCACCAGCTCTCCTGTAGGTTCAGTTCCTTTGTTGTTAGGAGGGACAAACTTTTAAAATATGGGCTAGAAAGCCAAGTCACCCTCACAAAATAAGGATATTTTTCAAGTGATACATCATTTTAACAGGAAGCATACAATGAATTAATCTGTCACCACCACCACCCTTAACCACCAGTAAAATGTTCAAAATTAAGGACTGTCAAAGCTGAGCATGTTTCAAGACAAGTCATTCTCCCACATACCCCAATATGTAATTATTGTTGTTTAATTGTGAGAGACTGTCATCAATATTCCAGTACTGGAACAGGTAGTCAGTATGAAATTCATGAGTTTAGGATTCACTGATGCAGCTTTATGCTAACTACTCTCTCCTTTGTCAAATGAACACATCTCTTCTGGGGGTGGGATGACTACTTTGTTCCCTATTACAATGTTGAATTAAACTGAAATTCTTAGGTGTATATAAACTCCAGTACAACACTCCTTTTTTTACTGCTCCATCACAAAAGCAGAAGCGAGCATGTTTTTGGAGATCTGGACCTATGTTGCTTCCAAGGACTACAGAAAAAGAAAGTAAATGACCAACAATAACTGCTAATAGGCAATAAGCACAATCCCCCAGCAAGATGAATAATCCTTTTTATAAAGTAAGGCCCAGGACAAAGCAAAACAAGCAGTTGTGTACATAAAATACACTAGTTCAAGCTATGGCAGAAAAGCAAGCTGCAGCATCTACTTGTTACTGAATAAAAGGAGAAATTATTTTAAGCTGCAGGTAATTTTTCCATTTCCATGCCAAAGTCGCGTACTACTGGTTAACCTCAAATGCAGGCACATTGCGACCCCTTACTTTGGAAAATGGGTGAGGATTAGCGTTCGTTTCTCTTGAGGAAGCTTGTCTTTTTCTTGCCTGGCCTGCTCCAGCAGTTGCCGTCTCATTACAGTAAAAACGGAGCGAAGCAATGTCCTACCAAAAACCTGGGTGGTTTCATACCGAGGTAGACTGTCACAGAACTGAGGGACATTGCAATAACAAAGCCACCTGTAAAGGGGAAAAAAGCCAGATAATTATCACCGTCTAACATATGAATTAATGCAATAAAACCACTACCCACATCATTTATAACACAGCTGAGAGCTATATGACCGTATAAATCAGTTCCACATCAAGTTCTGGACAGAGTTAAGCAGCATTTATATTGCCCAGTTTTTTAAAGAAATGACAGCC
This sequence comes from Mycteria americana, assembly GCF_035582795.1. Classification (NCBI taxonomy): domain Eukaryota; kingdom Metazoa; phylum Chordata; class Aves; order Ciconiiformes; family Ciconiidae; genus Mycteria; species Mycteria americana. Next base: position 41,645,887 of record NC_134366.1, on the reverse strand, counting down.
AAGTACTTTTAAGTCTCCATATATTCTTCTTCTGTGCAGGCTAGTTTCCACAAAGTGCTCTTGTTCCAGACAGTAATCACAGGTCACATAAAATTCATGTTGATGTCAGGGATTCTCTCCACAGCTCATTCATTCAGCCTCCCACGTCTCCTGCCTGCAACTCCAAAGACCCTTAGCCGGCCCATCTTCCCCTCTTTAAACTCCTGCATTTCCCCACATAGATGCAAAAGGGGCAACCCTTCTAACTATCTGCACTCCAATCCGACTGGACTCCCACCCTGCTCTCCCACCAGCTGGCTTCTTCCCATTACACCCTGACTCAGTACTCTTTCATTTACCAGTAACTCCCTCTGTAATGAATTTTGCATTAAGAAGTATATAGGAAAATATAGCATGTCGTGCTACTCTTCTTGGAAAAGGGATCATGGTACTGAAGAGGAAGATCAGGAGTACACTGGCTATGTAGGTCACGATATCGGTTAATTTTATAAACAAGATTTCGGTATCTGCATGTAAGTGAACAGTCAATGGTATCTGTAGCTTTAACAGAATCAGACCACAACCATTATGAAAGCTCCAACAATTAAAAAAAAAAAAAAAAAAAGTTAAGAATTGGATGCAAACAGACTGTTCTGGATCCTGCACTGGTTTTCTCATCCAGACCCAAAGTACAGCCTGTCTCAAAACTCTCTCCTAAACTCTCGTGTCTTAATCTTTGCAAACACAGGAGTTGCAAAAGAGTTGTCAGATACGGATGTTCAGAGGCCTCTACTCCCTGTTCTTGGCTGATAAAGCACACCTCTCAAAACACAAGGACGCATGTGAAACTGATATAGTTTCACTCACATCATCAGGTTTTCAAATGAAGTCGGTGACCGCAAGAACTCACGAGGTGCACTCAGCACCCCAAGCAGTGCGCCAAACGCTGCGGAGGGGAGAAGCTCATGCTGACAGGCTAGATCAGACAGAAAAAGTCAGCACTTTGGGTCAGAGGGAGCCTTAGAGACTGCAGGCAGGAAGGTTTGAGAAACAGCAAGTGACAAAACGATTAACAATAAAAGTCACCAACCAGAGCCAATGCTAGCTATTGATTCCTAATAAAAGTTGACTCCAACCACCCCTGGCTATCTGACACCTTTATCACAAAAAAAAACGGAGGGCAAAGACACACCAAACATGGTCTTAGGAGCCCCACAGATTATCGGTAACCGTCCTTTACACCAGGTCGTTATGTGAGGCGACAGGTCATCTGAGAGCATCCCAGTCGGACACCGACACAGCCCAGCCTGCTGTATCACCAGCCACAGCCCCAGCTCACACCAGGATTCACTGTTCTCTTTCATGGAGCTGTTCTTCAGAGGAAAGGCCACTAGAAAAGCGGGCAGAAGGCGGTGCTCATCCTCAGCCAGGAAGAATGTCCCCGGCCGTTGCTGGGAACGGGTGTGCTGACAGAGACGTTAGCTAACCGCTGCCTGCGCTCGCAGACGGCACGTTAACCGCTGCCTGCGCCGGCAGGAACCCTAACTGCTGTCTCCATGCTCAGTGAAAAAGGTGTTGCACTCTTGTTATGAGAAAAGCAAAATTAAGAGACTCAGCTTTTTATCCGAGCTCTTCTTCCCCCAGTGACTAAGTTATTCCTTTGAATGCTGACGACGTATTAAAAGGTCATGAAAAGAACTATCATTTTAAGGAATCTAATAGTATCTATTCACCGTTTAGCATTCAAGCACTCACAAAATTATTTTAATTTTTCAAATCTTCCACGATTTGGTTTCAAGCTCCGTGTGATCTGTTTGGCTCCACTTTGTGGAGTCCATTGCTTTGCAATGCTTAACATTATCTTCTTTCTTTTTTATTTTTAAGCTGAATAACAACCTGCCTGAATTTTTAGTACATGAAATGAGGATCTTATGTGATGCTCATATCTTAAGAAGAGTGAGAGCAACTTTGCAAACACAGGACGTGCAAAAGCGTTGTTAGACACAGATGTTCGCGACCTCTACTCCCTGTTCTTGGCTGATAAAGCACACCTCTCAAAACACAAGGATGCATGTGAAACGCTCATATAGTCTCACTGAAATCATCAGGTTTTCATATAAACTCCATAACTGCAAAAATTCACAAGGTGGACCTATGGCATACAGGTACTGATGTATTCCTGAAGTGTGTACGTGCCCTATTTGTAAGCAAGACTTGTAACAAGCAAAAGCAGCATTACCTGGTATAATTCACTTTATACCCCGCAATATCGTCATTGGGTGATCTTAGTCTTCGCTGAGAAGGTGTCTCCAGGTGCCAGTAGTTAATGCGGTTCAGAAACATTTTAGCCAGTTCCACTATTGTTTGCCTTTCCTTTGAGGGTAAGTGGCTAAATTTGTACTGCACAAAATTATTCACACCCTTAAAACAGAAGAAAACAATGTTTAATTATTTAGCCATATTTTTTGTAGGAGCGTCCTTGAACATTCCTCACTTTATGTTTATTAGCCCTGAACTTGCATTACATGGGAAAGAAAACAAATACTGGAGACCATGAACTCCTTGCTCAGCTACTCATGTAGCTGCCACAAGCTGGTTCCCCTGCACACAGCAACAGGTACATGCAGATGTTTTTGTTCTATCCACCTCCAGCAGCTGACTTAAAGGAAGAGAAGGAAAATTCTTTATTTTTTCTTCCTTCTCAAAGTAAAAAACTGTCAGGGAACAGAGAAATATCCAGTAGGCTTTCTTCTATATGCTCACATATGCACAATTTTGCTGATAGTCATGCTGTGTGATTTATTTCCTCTGTAAATCAAGTATCACCTATAAACCTCTCCAGCTACTTTTGAATAGTAGACTAGGGCTTGAGGACTTCTAGTTAAGTTTGTGTCTACACATCATATTATTTCTTCAAGAAGTGCCAGTATTTCACAAGTATGTCCCCTCATTGCACTTTGTATACTGTCTGCTTTAAAAAAAACCTACAGAAGACAGTTAAAATGTATGACTAAAAGTGCTGCAATACATATATATTATAAATCAATTATAATACTGCTGCTTATCAAATAATTTTGTGTGATTGAGTTGCTGAACTGCTAAAAACAATTGAAAATATAGGTCTATTTTAAGGGAAAATTATTTCAAAATAAATTGTAAGAAGAATTACCCTTTCATCTCTATGCTTTACTATCTTAAGCAAATTGAACAGTATGAAGAATGTGACAAAAAATTGTATTGTACAAAACCTTTTTAATAGTATATTTTAAGGACTGGAAGTGTATGGAGATTACATACACTTATTCTTTGTTTATACCTAAACTAAAGGAGAACTTAAGGTGAAGACTTCCCAGAAATTCAGCAATAAAGTGTTTTGATTTTCCTAAATTATAAGAAGTGAGAGTTTCAAGGAAATAATTACTACACATGATAGTCTTCACATTTAAAATATCCTGTTTAACAATAGAGCATCCATTCATCCCCTCATGGGAAACACTGAGCTCCTGTTTCAGCGAGGTATGTGAGCCTCTGCGTAGTCCCACTGGAGCTAATGGGCCCACTTGTGTGCCAAAAGTGCATTCTCAGGAGCTTGCTTAACCAAAATCTGAATTTGTCCTATGTTCTTTACCCATTGAGAGTTACAAAAGCCTCAGTTATTCTTTGGTTTCGGCATTGTTTTTTGTTGTCTACCCTTTGAAAGAGAAGGCTACAATCTCATTGAATTGGATCAAACCCTCTTCATTGATTTACAGAAGACAAGTGTCATTTTAATATCGGATTTCAAAACTTCAACAGCATTTTTCATCACTTGAAACAAAGAAAGATTAGAACTGCCACACATAAAAGTAGTATGTTAAGTTCATTCTCTAGAACCACAAAAAAAAAGTCAGTTTCATTACAGCATAAGATGAATGTTGAGAGAAGTCAAATAATGTAACTATTGTACCAAAACTAAAGGACAAGCAGCAGCAGAACTCTCCTACAGTCCCCTACTTTGTCCTAAGTAACACACAGAAACATCTGCAAACTGCCTAAAATGCCATGTGTTCAAAACCAGTGCCTACATTTACAAAGAAAAAAGAAAAAAACAAAACCCAAAACAAACAAACAAAACCCAGAAAACCCCACCAAATCAAAAAATCCCACACCCACCAAACCCGTGTGTTGACTGTTTACCTGTTCAATGCTAGGTTTCTCAAATGGAGGACTTTCCAAAGATCCTTCTACTACAGGTTTTCCCATCTGTAAAATGCACTTCCTCAAAAGCTGTTAAAAATATAATTTTTTTTTTAAATTAGCATATTTGCATATAGAGGGTTAATGGAAGTCACAGGCGCACAACACACGGCAAGCAGTGTTGAAAATCTCCTGGCTATATATCTGCTTGTTTAGTCATCTAAATTTATAGCTACTAAACTTCACTGTGAATTCACCTTCTTTGAAATGCATATAAGAGGCTTCTCTGAGCAAATGTAGGCAGCTAAGTTAGCGTGTATGTCAACTGAGTTTTCCCGATGTGTAAGTGAAGAAGGTAAGGCTTGCAGGTTGCACAGTTTATAGATGGGACTCAGGGTCAGCTCCTGAATCATCTGGACGACTTCTGGAGAAAGATACGGTACACTGCAAGTACCACAACGTCTAGCCCATAGTCAGCCACTCGAGCATCGCGCTAGAGAAAAAAAGTCTTACCAGATAAAGTCAACACATGCATGAGGGGCAGCGAAACTGGCTTATGTGCGAGACAGTTAAAAACCTGAGAAGATACTACACAAGTTCAGCTTACTTTGAACAGGTAGAAATAAACTTGCTTGGTGTCCGCATCTTCTTCTTTGTGGACACAGGTGAACAGATACTCCACATCCAATACAATCCCCAGGAGCCTATTCATTTCTTCTTCGGACACATTCTCCAGGTGAGAAACATGAGTAGCTAAATGAAATAAAAATCCAAACCTGTAAAAAGCCTACTGAAAGAACCGATAGCACAAGTATTCCCCAGGATATCTCAAACTAAGCCCTAATGGTAAAGGCACTGATGCTGTAATAACCTATTTAAACAGAACATCTTATCAGAGGTAACTGAAATGTATGTCACATCGGAGCAATTTGTAAAGGTAGTCCAGGGGTGGCAATTCCCACAGCAGAGGAATGATGGCTGGCTGGAATCACAGTGTCTGTTAACACTTAAAACAGACCACACAAGTACTGTCTGTATTAATATGATGCAATACATAAATAACGACATATATTTTTGTCCAGGAGCTATGGTTTCGAGACAAAGTTTCTTGACTAAAGAAAATAAATCCATAATTCCCATAAATTAAGTAATCCAGTTGTTGATACAAGGAGCATCTTATTGCACGGAGATTTTTTTTTTTAAAAAAAAAAGCTCTGTAAATAGGCTTTTTGTTTTAAACTGGGCATTACTAGCTAAGTCTCATACTCTCATATCATGTAAAGTCAAACTATGCTTTCTGCACGCTATATTAACAAAGCTTTTGCAGATTGCACACGCTCATTTGTTCAGAAGTTTACAAAAAAGCAACCTTCAATGTATAATTTCCAAGTGACAAACTCCCTTTTATCATCTCCAAAGGTAAATACAGTTCCACATTTGTAATTTTCAAAAGCTTGAGGTTTGTGCACGTGAAGTGGGACATTCATTTCAAGCTGGTTTGAACAACTGGCCCCAGGAAGAGAGAAGGCAATTTAAAACAAAAAGTCAATCCCCAGAAAGAAGATATTTACATTACAAAAAGCCATGATCTTCGCTGACTCCAGGCCAATGTACATGGTATGCATATCCTTTCCTCTGAAAGGACAAGAAAATATCCTCTACAGGAAAAGGAAAATTATTTAAAAGGTTGGGCATATTAGGTTTTATATCTTTTAATAACTTGTATCAATATTTACTTCTTAGATAATTATTATATTATCTTAGATATGCCAATGTGATTAGGACTGGTAAGAAATTTTCTGCATAAATCTGATTGCTTAAGGGGAGAGGAACTGGGGAGAAATAACGCTTGACTTGAAAACGATCATATTTATTGGCCACTCAGCAAAGATGGTTTGTTTTGGAAAGTTTGGTATGACGTCTGCCAAAATGTTTAAATTCAATAAATTTGTGCCGTTTCAAGCAAAAAGGACACCATGGCTCAGAATGTTAAAAAGATGCCAGCAATCATTTCCACTTAAATGAACATTTATAATATAGTGTCTTAAGTTCTGAGCATATGCTCAGAACTGAAAGGGGGATGGTCATCACGGGCTTTCTTTAAGGACAAATATTCAGCATTCTGGGCAGAATAAAACTATTTCACTTCTGTCCTTGAGCCAGATATGAAGGTTTAATATTCCCAGCTGTCTATTCTGATCTTGTAAAAGTAATAAATTCCCTCCTAGATGAGCACTGCATTAGAAGTTGATAACATAATAAAGAAAACTTGCACTCAACTAACAAATTGATAAAACATCAGCATAAGAAGCCATTTCCACACAGTTTCCATAACAATACTGAAAGTTACTTTGACTACTTTGTGGCCATATTTAAACATTTTATTAAACTAGAGAATTATTACCCATACAGTGAATCTAAAAGTAATATAAGCATATTACCAGCATGTATTTACTACCAGTTACCATTTACTATAGAGTCATCAATGTTTGTAGAGCAGTCCAACAAACTATCTTTCTTCGGATGTTCACAGCCCATTCCCAAATTCTTGTGGCCATTAGTAAATGTTTTCTTAAAATCAAAGCTTTAGTACACTGACATCAAATACTGAGTTACCCTTGACTAGAGTTACACAGTCCCACTCATCTGCATTGCCCAACGGATACAACCTTCCTCAGCTGCTGTTGTGTTTGCAAAATAATAAATCTAAAAAAAATGAATCACAAGTATAGCTTGCTACAGCATACGGAAGAAGAAAGCAAGCAGAAAGAGCAAGGCCAATGCAATGATACGAAGACCTGAAAAAGAGCAAGTTAATTACTTTAGTTGTGCAACTTCAATAAGCAAGTACTTGAGAGTTTGAACCAGGAGCAGTTAGAAAACAGACTCATAAGGAATGTGGCCACAGTCTATCTCAAAATCAGTGTGTACATAAAAACACTAGTAATGTATACAGGACAGGCAAACCAAGAAATACCCAAATACACTACATGAAGGTGCACAGCAGGAACTAAAGACAGTGCTGGGGGAAAAAAAAAAAAAGAGCCTGGGTACATAGTGTACTAACACATTAATTAATGAGTTTGAAAGTGCACTAGACTCAAGACCAAAAATGTTTACCAACAGGAAAATGCACCCTGTAACCCAGGAGAAACCAAGTAAATATAAAAGAGAAAAGAGCCTCTGACTTTGTAACACCTTGTCTTGAGGCTGGTGGAGAGTGGATTCTCCCCGCACACAATTCAGTCACCACTTCACAGTGTTATGGTAGTGACCCAATATATCACCCAAGTAAAATAAATATTCATTATAAGCCCAATATAGAGCCAAGCTGTGGGGCTAAGCCACAAATAGAAGAATACAAGTTGTAGGTAAGTAGACAGAAATAAGCTTGATAAGCTAATAGGCACCACCAGATTTATGCACCAAAAACTGCACTGGCTTGAAGATCAAACCATAACCCCAAAAGAGATGTCTCAAGCAAAACTAATGTCTAGGATTACCTTTGGAAGAAAATAATAAATTAAAAAAAGGCAAAAAACCTGAACATCCTGCATTTTACATCAGGTATGGCTTTAACCAGTACAGGAATTTCTACATGGTTATTTCAACAGCTCTCCAAGGAAGAGCAAATGCAGCACAGATGATAATCTGAAGCCTGCACACCTTGTGGTCAGTCTCATTTTAAAGGCATTCATCAGGAACACACTAATTTAGAGGAGATGAATAGAAAAATTATCTTGGAAAACACCGCTGAAAGACATATTTTTGCCAGTAGTATGAGGATGCAGACAGCAACTCATTTAAGTTATTTCAGATGAAACATCATCCTCATTAGCTGCAGCTGGCAGAATAAGAAACTTTACCTTTCTAAAAACAGCAATAAATAAAAATACAGTTTGTTCCATAAGGTACATTTCACTGGTACTGGGTTTATAGTACTGGTTTTCCTTGGTTCCCTAGCTAATGAGCAATATAAGATTTTTTAATATACCAAAACCAGTCTCAGCCTTTAGAAGACTTGAGTTTTTCTACAAAATACATAGCCATCCACAAATTCTGCTGAAGAACAGGGAACTGACAGACACAACATCTCATAAGACTTAAAAAAAAAAAAAAAGAAAAACCTCTTTCTTCAAAGGCCAGGAATGAAAGGGACGGGTAACACAAGCCACCCTGACTGCAAAACCAAAAGCAGCACTGAGAAGCTGCGTGATGAAAGGTTGAAACTAACTTGGCTAAAGCAACTGAACTTTCTGTGATACTATGCATTTGTTAATCTTCTCCTGCAAGCAAACCCAGAGATTTGGGATATCAGGAAAGGAAAGGAATCTGCTGAAAAGCTCAGAAATAGATCAAATGTAATGAGAGCTTAAAAAGAAAAGAGAGCAGAAATAGAAATAAATCGCAATTAAAAAAAAAAAAAGTATTCCACACAAAGTACAATATTATTTTCAAAAGTAAAAAAATAAATGATCCATTGTGAAGGTTTTAGATTTCCTCTTTCTTATTTCACTGTCCTAACTTTTGGACATCAACAAAAATTAAATAGCAACTGCTTCTTTTCAATTAGTTCTGAATTTTATTTTAGCTCAATTTTTATCCGATATTTGCTGATGTATACAGAAAAAGTCATGAGCTTTTATTCTGGATAAGCACAAATTCTTAAAAAAATCATACAATGATTCACCACTCCTTTTCAGGCTATGTGGGTACAAATCATTATTTATTATTAGCCTGAAAAAAAAAAAAAAAAAAAAACAAAGCCCCACAATGGTATTTAACAGTGGATTTTGAGCAGTTGCTTCCAAGATACGCAAGCTGTCTGCACAATAACTTAGACAGTGCTAAGATGTACAACGCCAGTATTATTTTCTGTGACATGGAAAAGGCACAGTTCTTTTTGTAGGTAAGAGTACCTGCTTTAACAATGGTCAAGAATATTTTATAGTTTATTCTGTAGCAAGAAAACATAACACAGCCTACAGGAGAGAGTCATTCGTGTTGTAACTAAGGCAGCTGACAGATAAAACAATGTGAGGTTAATGCAAATGTTACACAAAGTATTAAAATTGTTATGGGCAGCTTAAAAGTGCTTTTGCATTTTAACAATTTAAGATGTCTGGGTTGTTAGAAGTTGTACCTTAGTTCAATTTCTTCAAAACTCATTTTAGGATATTTCCGACGTATTTTAATCTAAGTTAATTGACGTTTATGTCCAATCGTAACCCACATTTCTAGGTCTTGGCATGGCATCTTGACTTTCGTCTCGCAAGAGCGGAGACTTCTGGGTATAAGCACGTGGATTGCAGGCGAAAGGCAAAAGCTTACCCAGCGCGTGGCCGCAGCTGCGGCAGGGCTCAGCGAGGCTGACAACCGCCTGCTGCAGCTCTGCCCGGGGCGGCGTGGGAGGCGGGTTGGGGTTCTTCCAGCCATTGCATTTACAGGATTCCTCAGCCTGAAATCAAAGCAAAGGGGTATCGATCAACAGCGTAAAAAACCAGGAACTTGCTGAAACCGCGTTATTTCAAAAGCAATAAAAAGTAACATTATTAATTTCAAGTTGGGTTTTTGTTTTGATGTTTTGGGGGGATTTTCAGGGTGTTTTGTTGTTGTTGCTTTGTTTGGGTTTTGTTTTTTATCTATCACGCAGCTAGACTTTATTTTCTAGAAATAATCAGAAATAGAATAGTACCCCAAATAGAGAGATTAACATGGTTCTGATAAGCAAACTGTGAAATATGTAACTGTGAAAAATGTATGAAAAATACATCCACAAACTCTGGCTAATTCCTTTACAGAAAGCCCTCACTCTAGCTCCTATATGAAAGAAGTATTTAAACGCTTACTGGTATATCAACACGTACAGATCCTGCCACCGAGACAGTTTTAATGATTTAAACACAAACAGGTTATCTAACAGGCAACACGTTTATCACCGCCTTATCAGCCATACCGGCAACAAGGAATCATGCAACTAAAACCAAGCCCATGACAACCCAAGCAGGGTTAACTAAATACTGAAATAAGCAAACAATATCTGCACTATTGGAGAATGCTGCCTAAAGCAAGGCTTGGCCGCAAAAGCAATGGATGCCAAGGACAGTGACACTACCAATGAAACCTGCTGCTTACCCTGCAAAGTTTATTTACACTCAGTGGGTGCGAAACACCACCGACAGACTGCAGCTAAAAGGGGTAACCACGAAGGGAGAGGTTGTGGCTTGGGTAATCATGTTTCAAACCACTCAGAAGTTCAAAGTCCTAATTCTAGTTATCCAAAGAGCAGCTTTATAGGAGGGGATTTTCCTCTGCATATCCAAAAGATCTTAGTTATTTTGATGGTAAAGTTCTTCGAACAGCATCATGTCCCTAGGTGAAGATCTAATCGGAAGAAAAGCATGCTTTTCCACTGTTCAGAGATATCTGTGCACTGGGCTGTAACAAGATACTCATGAATTTGCAGTGCCAAGACCCCAGTGAGGAAAGTATGCCAACTGCTGCATAATATTTATGACTGAAACAACCTTAGTAGGAAAAATTGTTATGTTACTATATCCAGCACTAATGTGTCATTTTTCAAAACCAATTCTGAATACATTTAATGCAAGCTATTTCAGGAACCTATTTCATTTTCCTTTTATGTTTCCAAATCCCATCTCTTACCTAAGGAAGAATCACCCAGGAGAAGCAGAAAGGATCACAGCTTGACAGCTCCTAAGACTGACAGCTTTGTAGATTGATGGTAAATTGTTCTTCCAAACTCATTTCAATATTCAGCAACCTGAGCACCAAGAAAACTGCTGCCTGCAGTTTGCTGAGCACCACGTGACGTTTTCACCATCTCCAATGCTTAAGTCTTTATCCAGCTGCACTCCTGGCCCCAGGTGCCATGGCCTCTGCCTGCGCCCAGGGTGGTCTGGCAGGTATGAAGGGGTGTAAGTGGCATTTTCAGCAGCCGGAGCCACCAGCACGACTCAGAAATCCACCTGCAAGTGCCCAGCAAAACCACTTCCACGTACATCCCTTGGAAGCGGGACAACCTGCGTCGCCTGAAACCCCTGGCTCCCCAAGTTCACTGCGTGGGTGCAGACTGCCTGCCACCCCATGTATTTATAATGTGGCATCAGGGAGGTTTCAGTATGAAATATGAGGAAGATTAAAACAATTTTTTTTTTAAAGTCTCATAAAATGCAATCTGGATGGATTTATGGGGAATTTTATGTTATTTTTCGATCATATTTTCTATGAGTAATATGATTGGCAGAGAAGTGAAGAAGGCCCGATGTTATTTTACAGCAGAACCGTCTCTTACTGTTTCACAGGCAATGAGCCAGTTTTACTTTTGTTTGTTATCCAGACCTACAGGACCTCTTAAAGTTTAATGACTAGAAAGAGAGATCAGTGATTGAGTGACACCTGTGAACCAAGGACTGCCCTGGTGTGGGGACTTTGGACATCTGTGAGATAATGCGAACCCACACTTTCAGTTAGCGTCTCGAGCTAGACAAAACCAATGCCAAATAAGCTACCCACATTTGCTCTGCCGGAGAGGCAACGTTGCCATGAAAGTTTTTGCAGTTACGACAAGGCTAGAGAAACTGTCACAGAAAAAACTGTCAGAAAACGAGATTATTGCCAAAGAAAATTCAAGAGACGATCATAAAGAAGTTCTCAAACAAAAATTGATTGAATATTATTTTAGGGAAGAAGATTTGATCCTTCCCATGCAGCTGTCCAGACAAATGTTCAACACTGTAAATTACTGACATAATATCAGGCTTATTATTAATTGCCTTAAATCATACCACAATGAAAGATGTCCAAAAAAACCCCCTCAAACTAGGCACAAGCTTTTTGAGAATTTATTCTCCAAGTGGAAGCAGTATTTCACAGAAGCTCACCACACAATGTTTACTATCAAGCCTCAAAACTATAAACAGTGAGTAACTACACAAACTTTAGTGTCACACAATAATTAACAGCAAAGATGCAAACAAACAGATGTACGAATCCTGATAACAGCTCAGTTAAACTGCCAAAAATAAATATCACCCACCCACAGAAGAATAAAAACAGCGTGTTCAACGGCAGATTTTTTCTGCCCTCGGTAGTATTTCCTCGCCAGATCTTTTTGAAGCAGATGTTAATTTGTATTGTTCAAATTATTCCAGAGACCTTTCTCAAACAACTACTAGGGTGGGGTTTTTTCGTTAATCTCTCTATAAAACACCAGAATCAGCATAAATGTTCTGTTAACCAAGGGGAAACACAACCCGAAAAGGTCCTCTTTAAAACTAAGCTTTCATTGTAGATGTTGACAGTGCAAGTATTTCGCAGTGAATATGCAATGTGCATTCCTCAGTGGCTTAAACTGCTGAGTTGTTTTAAGTCTTCCACAGCGTTTTGTTCATTCAATTCTTTCTTTGACTATCTTCAGCTTTTTCCTTTCTTTCTTCCTTTTTTTTTAATGTCACTCATCTGCTTTTCATTAGAAAATAAAGTATGACTTCACCTCCGCAAAAACTTAATTTAAGATCAAACAGTTTTGAGGGGAGGAAGGAAAAGAAGCATTTAAACTAGTGCATCCAGTCCTTGGAGCCTTGTTTTCTGGGACGTCTGCAGAGCTTTGATAAAGCCACTGGAGAAAGTTGGGGACTTCTGCCTTACTGAAACCTGCAAAGTAATGACTGTCACCTTCGCAGGCCCGGGGATCACAAACTCTGCATCTTCCTTGGCGGTTTTTAATAAAATTGGATGAGTGCAGTATAATAAAACACAACAACTACACACTGTTGCCTGCCCCCCCAAAAAAAACCCAGAAATTATGGTTTTGCAGAAATTATGTACATCTTGCACTTTACAATGTAATTTCAATCATTGTTTTTTACCCCTTCCATGTTAGGTGAAGTGTTACAATGTGGGAAATCAAACTGCCCGGTAGCTCCGGGCAGTGAAAACTGCACCTCTGGACAAACTAAAGTTACTATTTCCTTTAAAATACTGAATATACTGATAGCGGGTCAAAAATGGACAGCGAAAAAATACAGCACATTTTAACATGTGTCGTTAGCATTTTTATTTAAAAAGGAAGCACCTGAAAGTTCCAACATTGCACATCTCGGCCCCTTTTAAGTGGGTTTCAGGTGTCTAAATAATAATGAATAAATGAAGAATGTTACTTGAGGACTAAAACATTCCTCTCCTTTTCGGATAGTGAAATGAGCATAGCAACCTGCAAACTTCAAGCTAACTTAATTACAAAGTAAAAGACCCCAACAGTCTTAAAACTGAGTTTCAAACCAGCTGTTGTGCTGGGCTCTCTTTCCAACTCAAAATCATACAGGTTGCCCTGGCTGGTAACTGAGATGCAAAGCAGACTCAACAGATTATATATACACAACATTACAGATCTTTCTGTTTCCAGCAAGTATAATTACTCTAGAAAAAATATTCTTCCTCCCAACACAAAAGCCATGTAAAATACCCTGTAAGTCTTTTCCTGCCAGCAATAATATCAAATTGATGCTTTTAACAAAGAAAATCACACAAACCATAACCAATACATTGATGAATTTAACACACATATTTTTTTCCTACTCAAATGTCCAGTACCCAGCAACCAGACAGTTAGACACTGCTTGGAGAGCTACTCATACATATCAGGAAATCAGCTGACCCATTCGCCTTTAATAGTACAAAATAATCAGTTCAGTGCTCAGCTCTAAGAACATGTTCTTCATTTATTGATCAATCCAAGTATTTTATTCCCTGTATTTTGCAGTTTCACTTACAGAATAGATGTAGGCTACCGTATAAAGCTTTTATTAATAATAGGGGCCCAACTCCCACCTGGGAAAGTTAATGGTAGACTTCCTATTTAATTTAAAGGAAGATGCTTTAATTCAGCCTGTAAGACATTGTAAAACAGATTCACCCCACTATGAAAATGATCATAAGAAAGTTTTAGATGTCTTGTATGTCTCCTATACACTTCTGCAGAAAACAACTGCAATACATTTCCAGTTGAGCTTCAAGGAGCTGTACTCACACTATACAGTCCAGCAGCAATACGGCCAAGTCTGCCTCATCTTAATCTGCCTTATAAAAGTCACCAAAAAAAGTATTTATATTACAGAAATGGTGGTACATATTTACCCTGTGAACTCTTTTTTATGTGTAAGAGCAGGAAAACTCCATAGAGGTCACCCTAGGATGAGAAGTGGGCAGAAGTGTCTCTACCAAGAGTCAGCAGCTGGCCTGGAGCTCAGGACCGAGATTTTACTTCAACTTCTGCCACTCGCTCACCTGCCGCAGGGCCTTGGCCAAGCAATCTCATCATAACCCTTCTCGCTCTCTGTCCATTTTGTTTATCTAAAGTACAAGGTCTTTCTTCAAGGAGGTATTATTCCCTGCTAATTGTGCAAATGCCTTAGGCTACTGGGCTCTAACTATATTTATAAGCATCCAGGCATTACTGTAAGATACATATAACGAAAAATAACCAATTTTACAGAAAACTTAGTGTACTAAAATAGTACATATTTCAACTTGTTTATAGGAAAAACTCCCAGTGAGACTAGACAGAGAGTTGTGTTTTCACATACTGCAAACCAATAGGGAAAAAAAGCCAAGGAGACTTCCTCCTACATCTTCATTAAATATATTTATGCGTGTAAGTCACATTGTGCTGCTTTTATATAAAAGTGCTGCAAGCTCGCATGCATAATGCTCAATTTCACACTGGACAAAACCAAAACAATGTATGCAGCCATTCATATGTGCACAGATATAGCAAGTGCCAAATACAAAACCTCCCACAGCATACAGCACTACTGTGCACTTCCAAAAGTCATGAAAACTGTACCAACTCCTAATATATATCTTATTGTTCAGAACATGCTTTCTTCCCCACACACACAAACTTGGGCATTTAAGAAGGTTTGGTTTTTTGGTTTTTTTTTTTTACACACAGGAGCCTGTTCACTCCCTTCTACCCTGACCTTTTCTGACAGGGGAAAAAGTGAAGTGGAGCAGCTCAACAGCTACAACTCTCCTGTCCCAATTTTTTATCAGGGAAAAGAAACAAACCCCACATTTCTCTCACCTGGGCAGCAGCTCCCTAAACGTCACTCTCGCTCTGCTCAGAATATGGGCACACTGAAGATGTCTGCCAGCAGTCTTTGTCCGTGTTTCCCATGAAGGAAAGGGATCGCTGAAGAAGGACCAGGAGGTCCTCCTTGGGACTGAGCACCCTACCCCAGACTGGTGCCTTCCACCCTTTTCTGCTTGGCATTTCTGCTGTCGCCAGTGAGACTCACCCTCTACACAGCCACCGACCTCTCCATCTTCTTGTGTTGCTGCTCTTCATCCCTAGCGAACACACGCTCCCTGCCTCTGCTACTCCCAGCATCTCTGAGGTTAAGCTCCTAATAAATTCCGCGTGCTGAATTTTGTGATGAATTTTACAGGGGAGAAGGTGATCGATGCTAAGGATGCCAATTACGTATTTTCTGCACTCCAGCTTGTACAGCTCTATGTAGATTTACACGAGATTCACGTGTGGCCACTACTTGAATGAGCACAGATGTCCCCTTCGGAGGTGGTGTGAGTGTTTGCCTTCTCCCGCTCTTTTGCACTCACACACAGAAATGCAAAATAAATGGAAGAGAAGTTGCAACCCAAAGTAAAAAAAAGTTCAAAGTTACGCTCTGGACTGCTACAGTTTCTTGCAAACCACTAATGTTACAAGCCATGCAGTGTCGTTTTGTAGCACCTGCCAGGTGTTCGGGAAGAAAAATAACACATTCTTCCACCCTGCTCCATCCTTCCCCCTTTATCCCACAGGAGAAGCCGCTTGATTAGTTTACAAGGAGCTTCCCGTCTGCCTACTTGCTTCTGTTTTGAGACCTGAAGGAAAGCTGCCTGCCACTGAATTACTGACGAGAAGTGAAATACCAAAGGTAGGTTTTGCATTTTAATCTGAACACAGAGCAGCATTTAGTGCTGTGGCTGTGCCTGGATCCTGGCAGGAAGAAGAGGCCCTGGGGTGCCCTCGGCCATGGGTCCCGCTCCATCCATCGCTGGAGTGCCAATGGGGCATACACCCAGGACTTCTCAGAGAAGAGGGCCAGCAAGGACACCCCAGCAGAGCACCGGCAGTACGAGCTCTCACTGCACCGTACCGCACCCCCAGAGCCCTGTGAGAGGGAAAGAAGGGTTGGCGGCAGGCCGCAGCATGCCCTCCTCCCCTCCCAAACAGCACTCCTCTCCCTTCCAACAAAGGACCTGCGGCCATGCACACGTGGGGCTGGTGCGTCCCCGAAAAAGCAAAGGGCTTGGGAGGAGACAAGGCCGCCTGCACTTCTTCACAGCACAGCCACCTCTGTGGGGCAAAGCACCTCAGGAGAAGGCTTTTGCCCTCACAAAGATCACCTGGAGGTACACCAGGAGAAGAAAAAAGAACCCACCGGGGAAGAAAAAAAGCAATTCACACACACACACGTGCACCCCTAACAGCTTGTGAAAATCTTACCCACCCCACAACCAGCTTCATTTAATAGCAAGTCTTAGTAACATTAAAATACGAGGGTGCAAAAGGGACTCAGCACTGGGAAAGCTTCAAGCCATGCCACCCAGCCTGCAGTGAGGGCCGCAACTTTCAAGTACGCTAGCTGCTCTTTTAACTTACTGACACCAGTGTAATCTTGCAACGTCCCACGTATGCACCAAAGCTGAAGTGGAGGTGCCTGCACATTTGGAAACAGCTAAGAAATTGAAATGTGTGGCTTCCTTAATTTGCCCTCACGTGACAGCGTTGCGCCATGCCTTCAGCATACAGTTAAAGCTCCTCACACCACCGAGACAGGACTACAAAGTTATACTATGATGCTTCCTCATGTACGTTAGCATTTAGTTTGGCCTTTCACTAAACGTTTGCCCTTTTGAGATTTCCAAAGTAAGGGAACAGAGAAAATTAGATGCACGTTTCTCACAAACAGCTATTTTCAACGCTGAAAGCATTACTAGTAGATTTGACATCAGCACTGCCAATCTGGACATGTCAGACGCGCTGTGCATCCAGGAATTGCCCTGACAGCAGCAGCGCAGCCAGCGGCCCATGCTCCGAGCACGCCGGTCCTCCTCTGCGCGCCGCATGTGCACACGCACAGACGACAATGCCAGTTGTCACAGACCTCGGAAGGCGGGAGCGACAGCCCCGACCAGGCTCCCTCCGTCTCCGACGCAGGGCAAGTCCTGCTTCTCCCACCACGAAGAAAATTGCAGGTGGAGGGAAAGTGCTTGTGGAGGGAAACCCAGGGCAGGTCTCCGGAATATGAGAGGCAAGCACCGGGCAGGCGCTGGAGAAGAGATCCCCGCTGGGGCAGGCTGCAGGCGGGCGGCGGTGCCCGCTGCTGGCCCGGGCACCGGACACCGTGACCGGCGGGGACGCAACTTTCCCAAGCCCGGTGGCCGCGCACCTTCGCTCCTCTGCCAAAGCGGCCGGCGACGGTGCCAGCCCGGGGCAGCGGCTTTTGCGATGTCAACAGCTCTGCGCTGCGAGGCCGCCGCCGCGCCCCGGCCGACAAGCACCCCCCGCCCGGGGCCGGGGATGCTCTCCCCCCGCCGGGGCCGGGGCGGGCCGCGCCCCCCGGGCAGGCGGGTGTCCCCGCTCCCCGCCGGGATGTTTACGCGGCGGGCAGCTGCGGCAGCGCTGTTAACCCAGCGCTTACGGCCGGCACCAGGAGCCGCCCCGCCCGCCGCCGCCTCCCGCGGAAGGACGGACAGACGGACGCCGGGGACGGGCACCTCCGCTGCCGCCCGGCTCGGGCAGGAGGAGGGCGGCGCTGCACCCGCGGTCCCGTCTCCATCGCGTTTGGGGTTTATTTTTGCGACCGCCGGCCGGAAAGCTCCGGGGGGAGCAGGATCCACCGGCACCGCCGGAGCCGCCACTTCCGCGGGGAGCGCCAGGCTGCAGCCGGGCCGCCTCCCCTGCCCGGCACGGCCCTTCCCCACCGCCTCCCTCCCCTCCCTCCCGTCAATCCCCACCCTCCGTGGGCGGGTGGGCGCCCGCGGCCGGGCGGCCGGGTACCTTGCAAGCGGAGTAGACGCCCAGCTTCTCTAGCTTCTTGGCCCGCGGCGCGGCGCGCAGCTGCGCCTTCTTCCCCGCGGTGCGCGCCAAGCCGGGCCCCCCGGGGCTCTCGGCGGCGCTGCGGGCCGGCCCCCCGGCGGCCACCCCCCCGGCGGCCGGGGAGCCCTGCTGCGGCCCGCCGCCGCCCGCCGCCCCGGCCCCGGCGCCGCCAGGCTCCGCCATGCCCGCGGCGCGGCGGCAGCCGCCCGTCCGGCCGGCCGGCGCGGTGCGGTGCGCCCGGCCCTAGACCCTCCCCTTCGCCGCGCCGCCGCCGGCTGCTCCCCGGGGGGGGCCAGAGGAGGGACCCGCCGCTCCGCTCCGCTCCGCGGGCGGCTCCTGCCCCGCCGGGCGGGGGGGGGGGGGTAGGGGGGCCGGCTCCCGCCTCCCGCCGCTGCGCACCGCGGGGGGCGCGCCCGCGTCCCTGCGCGGGGGCGGGCGGCGCCCTGCGCCCCCGCGGAAAGGGTGGCGGCGGCACCCGCTGCGTGCGGGGAGCCGCTACGGGGCCATCCCCGCCCTCCGGGAGGCTGCGGGAAAGTTGCCCCAGAAAGAGGCGACGTCGCTGGCTGCGCGGAGCCCGGGCCGCCGGCGGCGGCAGCGCGGAGCGGCCGCGCTCCTGAACCCCGGCGGGGCTGCCCGGCCTCAGTTCCCCCTCGTAGCGGCACTACTTTGTTTGACTTAACCATTGCATTTCCGCACTGTGCGCCTCGCAGCCGCCTGTGGACGATTCAGTTTTTTCCCCAGATGATACTTCTATTTCAGCCAATATATAAATACCAGTCAGTTTTAAATACAGGAGAATGCAAAGACTCTCTGCTCAGTTGCTCGCGTCATGGCTTTGGGGCTTGCTTTTTTTTTTTTTTTTTTTTGTCCAGGAACAAGTGTTGGCAGCAGGTCAACTTAGGTCTTTAAGGAATTACCTTTTAATTGAAAGCTAAAATTAAGTAAATGGTGCCGCCACAGAAACTGCACTCTATGCACAGAAGCAAGTGCTTCGGTTTTGAGGCGGTTACGCTCCGTTGCACATATGTAAAAAAAGTGGTTGAGCTGTGAGAAACCACAAATAGCAATTCTATAGTACGGCACTACCGTTTAAAAGGTTGGGACTGAGCATGGGCGTTTGCGTGGGATCTACGGCTCTTTGATGTGTAAACCTGAAGCAGCAAGATTAGTTTGGAAGGGAATCCCAGCGTATGAAGAGCTCTCGCAGACGCAGGGCCTTGCCACCTTGCGTGGGGCAAGCAAAGATGACTCCAGACTTCTGCAAAGTTAGGAGTAGTATTGGGGGGGGGGGGGGGGGGGGAAGTCAGAAAACACTTTCCTGTGGTCCCCCTCTTCCCTCGCTCCCCCTTTCTCATCTCCCGGTGATATTTTCAAGCATAAGGTTATACGGCGAGTTAGCATTTATGTGAAATGATAGGGGAAAAATTGAATAAAACGCTGGAGTATGTTCACGAAAAAGGGGGTGTGGGTTGTTTTGTTGGGTTTTTTTTTTTTTTTTTGGCTGAGGTTTTTAAATCGACAGGGGGTTGATGAGGGGGTTGAGCGGGGGGTCGGGACCTGCACCCCGGCCTCCGCCGCCGGCTCCTCGGGGCCGGGGTCTCCCGGCCCCGAGGAGCCGGCGGCGGAGGCCGGGGCCGGCTTAGGGCTTCCCAGCAGCTGTGACAGCGACCCGTAAGATGGCTGCTGCCATCCCCGGTGCTTTAAGACGGACTGTTAAGGTGGAGGAGCCGCTGCTGCCCCAAGCTTTGCAGCAAATTCGAGAGGGGAGGGGGGGGGAATCCAGTTTCTCTTAAATTTAAGAGAGAATGACATTTTTTAATATTTTTTAAGTGTCTGAATCATGTTTTAAAATAACAAATAGCCGGTGTGTGGTAACAGCCACCTAAAAACTCTTTGCTTGCATTTTTTAATGCCGGTTAGCTTTCTGCTTTCCTCCCGGGCTTGAAAATGAAACTGTTATTGCTTAGTTTCACTTTCAGCTTTCCCACCACTCTTCTTCAGTAGCGAATGTTAACAAGCGAAGACCGCGTCTGGAACAACATATTGGCTCCTATGGACCACTTAAGGTCTATGCCTGAACGGAGACTCCTAGTTTTTCTGGGAGATGCTGTAGCCTTTACATCCCCCAATATGTTTTTTCTTTTTCTTTTTTTTCTTTTTTTTTTAAATCACCAGCTTCTCCTTTTATATTCTCCATATTATAATGATATGTAACCCAGCATCAAGTTTGCACACCCGCATAGAAATGAATTACAAGTTTCAATTCTGAAAATACATTTACTGTTTTTACACAGGTGAGTAACTCCACTGATGTTTATTAAGGCCATTCAGCGTGCATTTATATCTGAAACTGCACAGGCAAGTGTTCACGGGATCACAGCCTAGGCGAATGACCTTATCCTTTCCCCTTATTCTCCAAGGTTTTTAAAGCCTTCCATTACAGTAAAATCAAAGCCGAAAGTTGTTATGAAGCAGATACAGAGGTTGGTTAAGTGCCCAAATATTTGTTTACATTTCATGGTGTGTCTGTGAGGGTCTAATGGGAAAAACACGGCTTTATTGCATACAGTAAGGTACTGGTTAGCGCAAAGGCAAAAACCACTTTTGCTGCAGTTCGCCCTTGAATCCTCAAGAGCACGGCTGTCTTACAACACTATGTCTCTTTTTTTTCCCCCTTTTTACCTTGCTGCTCACTAGATAACCAGAACAGTGAGTCTACCAGCCTGTGGCTACGGATACAGTTACTATAGTAACATTTATAAACACTAATTTCACTACACATGCAGAACTACTGCCTGCTACTGCAGAGAAGCAGCCTAGAAAGAAATCACTCTTTAACCTCAAATAGGTAAGTCTTTCTCTTTTTTTTTACTTTAAGCCTGATTTAAATAATTGTTCTCATTCTAACTTTGTGCAGATATATTGGTTAAAAAAAAAAAAAAGCTGGACTTTGCTTTAAACTCCTCCAGTGACAGGTAAAATATTACATTCACAATTTTGGCAAGAATAAGGAATGAAAAGACCGTTTACTGGCTGGAAACATGGGACTATAACTTGGGCTACATTGACTTGTGGTGGCTTCAGTGAATATAATTTGGTCATGACAGGTTGCACTACTTTAGGAAAACAGAAAAAAAAATTATGCTTTGACATATGACTGTATACATGTCATTCTTGGTTTCATATATCCAAGCTGGCTTTTTCTGTTGCCTGAATTCACAAGCAAATACATATTAATTTTCTAATTGTAATGCATGTATAACTCCATTTGAGCACAACAGAATCACTCGGGTGCTTATTTTTCATCATTAAATATGAAAGATACCAAATTAGATTCAAACTCAAAGCATTGTCTGAAAAACCCTCGCCACATTTTTCAGTTTCTGTCCTTCGGGGCACGTCAGCGGGTTTGCACAAGAAGAACTGACTCTGAAGCTGGCGTTTAGCAAGCGCTGGTGGGAGCCCAGTGAGCCTAGCTGCCTGCCTCCTGCCTGCCTCCTGCCTGCGCGGCTTAGCTCGAAAACTCAGGTGAGTAGCCCCATGACTTCAGGAAGACTACTCATCTGCATCAAATTAAGCAAGCCAGGAGCTGGATGAGCCACGACTGCCAGCTCCTGTGATTCTCAGGTCTCTCTCGGGCTGCTGAGAGCCTAGAGAGGTGCCTGCTCAGAGCTGGTGCTCCCAGGAGACGTGCCTCTCGCCTCTGTTGCTCTCACCTGAATTCACTGTGAACACCCCACAGGCTTAAACGCAAGAGCTTGTGCGTTATTCCAGCAAAGGAGGCAGTTGCATTCACAAAAGAGGAAATTAAAATGCAGTTTAGGGTGTGCCTGACGCCTGGTTGTCATTTGGGGCTTTTGGGGCCTATCTCGGTCACGTAAATTAAAGAATGACTCAACTAATAGCAGCCTAATGCTGACTGCTGCCTCTCTGAGAGGGACTTCCCAGCCCGCTGCTGAGCAATGGGAGCCCACTCGTACCCCTCATCCCCGTCTCCCAGCCTAGTCAGAGCGAGTGTGCCCAACCCAGCCCTCTCTCCCTCTCCTTTTGTTCAAGATGGGACTTTTTTCCTGCTCTCCCACCTGTTTTTATTCTTGCCATTCAATGCAAATGTGAAAAGTGGAGCTCTTGCCCCTCCGGGGAATTTCTCCGAGTAGAAAATCCTATTGTGTCCTTTCATTAGCACATTCCTTGTGGGTGAAGTGGCCTCCTTCTTCACCATCATGCATTCAGGACTGCTATCAATATTTTATGAATCATTGGAAGTATTAACAGCACAAAAGTTTTGTTCATTATGCTGTCTCTAGCATCTTGTCAGCTTCCCATGGTGCTTACATGCGACTTTAACAATGCAGATGGCAGACCTTCCCACTAGGCCTTTGTGTGTTATAGGGAACCTCACAACCCAATTACCCAGTTTTTAAAGGAAAAAAATGTGAAAAAAAAAAGGAGAAAATGTCATTGCAACACTCACGGCTGTTTTAGTAACACAAACTTCTTTTTAGTGATGGAGCACTTAGCAGTTTTTATTCACTTCTTACCCAGAGGATGCTCTTCTTGACTGCAGTCAGAGTTTTGATTTAACAAAAACCAAGTGAGAAAACTAAAGGCTGGGCTCACAGCACAGGACATTTACTGCCTTTGCCAGTGCAAGGTGAAGTATGTGTGCCAAGTTCAGAAGCGGCTTGTTAAAGTTATTTAGCCATCTGCAGTCACTACATAGGCTTACACTGTATTATTTCGTGGTAGTGAGAGCTCTAGATTGCCTCATGCAAACATGGGATGTACTATCTATTTTTCCCTTACCTTTTCTTTCTTCTGCCTCCCCACAATTTTTTTGTTTATTCCTTTCTCTAACGTATTTTTCTCTTCTTCCTCCTACTTAATATGTGGCAGAGATGCCTGCAATTCTCTGGGACCCTACTCAGCGTACTTTGACTGCCTGTGCTTTGACAGTTTTGCTAACAACCCCATCCCCGCGTAAGGCAGGTCCATCGGTGCTGGCAGCCTCGCAGACCCCTGGGTGCCTGGCACAGGCTCAGCTGGCAGGAGGTAGGAGGGAAGGGGCCTCCTTTCTGCTAGCTGCACCTGAGTAGCCGCCGACCACCACCCTTGATATGACACTGATTTAGATAATAAAACTCTGCATAAAAAATCCCTTTTATTTCTGCAAAGTGAAGTTACACTGGCCTAAGCACATCCGACTGTGCAAGCCCACTCCTGGGCCTTCCCCGTATCTGTGTGGGAGAGCACCTGGAAATCCTAAGAGCTAGGGACACAACTGCAAGCACCATGATTGTCCGCTTGGCTGAACTGCAGAAACTAAACAAGTTTAAAACCTCCGTTTAGACCAACTACAGTTGTGGTGTGTACGGCTGGAAAAAGCAGAGGAACCCCAGGAGTACAGCAGTAACCCAGATGTGGGTTTGTGGGGTGAGGGATGCAAGGCAGGGTGTTGCTGGGAGGAGAGTGCAGGAGGCACAGTTACATTACCTTCACCCACCTTCCACTTCTGCCACAGCTTTCTCCTTGTGGATCCCCAAAACCTCACGTATCCGCTGTGCCTCCCTTCCCATGCCGAGCCCAGCGGGCTTGCCATTCCCACTCGATGCTTCACAGCTTCTCTGCCCCACGCAGGCACTCGGCAGGTTATGAATGGCCACCTCTGCCCCACCAAGACAGACCCAGCTACCAGGAACAACTGCAAAATATCTGGGGTGTAGGAAGAGCTATTTCTGCCATTTTTTTGCTACTCCCATTTTCCAGTTCGATGCTTCCTCCCAGCTGAGGACAGTGTCACGAGTTATAACTCTCACCTAAGAAGACTTTATAGGATGACACAAAACCGGTGGGCCTGGAATCCCAAGATTCCAGTTTTGGACAACACTTAAGAAGATAAATAAGGAGACTAATTATCTTAATTTATTCCATAATTATTTTAATTATTAATCACTTCCTTCTTTCTTGCCTATTATCAGGTCTAGAGGTGGGAGTGTTCCAAGTCCCGAAGGCAGGCTCTGCCACCGGCATGCTCCTGTGACTCACCAGGTTCATCTTTATCTCTTCCCACACCTTTCATAACAAGACTGCATCATTGCTTCTGGGGATACAGTAAGTAGGCTACTTCGCACACCTGGGTTGACTCACTTGGAAGACGATGTCTTGTTCCTTCTGCATCAGTCCCTCTGCAGATGGTTTTGGAGAATGAGAGGGCCGGCTCTGCTAAAACTGGTGGAAGGTGTAGGGCATGGCTGCTGGGTTATCAAATGAGTTTGTCTTTTCAGGTGAAGAGTTTTTCAGAGGTCTTATATGCATTTAATAAAGGCTACATAAGGTTTTTCACATATTAGATCTTTGCTGCTTTGGCCAAAGGTGACCATGTAAAACTGGTCTGGTAAGGCAGCCCCTGCACGGGTGACAGTGCTTGCCTGTGCCCTGGCTCGAGCTGTGCCACAGGGCACGCACGGCACAGCACTGCCAAGCTGCACCATGGCAAATGCTGCAGCCCCACTGGCCACCCATGGGGGCTCCTTGGCAGGGGCCAGTCCTGGCAATGCTGAGAGTCCCCACTGCAGTTTCTCTATGCGGGTATGATACATTTGCTAACAATTTTCCAGGGCAGGTGCCGCTGCCAAACTGTGTGACAGGCGGAGGGAAGGGAAATCAGTCAGGAGGAGAGGAGCAGGGCTGAATGCACGGAGGCAACGGGAGCCACATTGCAGCATCACAGGCACATGGGAAAGGGGGGACAGAGAGGGAAGCGCTGGCTGAGGCATGAGCAGAGGAAAGGCATGGCAAGAAGTAAAGCAGGGAAGAAAGAAAAGACAGGTAAGGAAGCTGGTGCTCGTTCATCAAGGATTTGCAGCAGTGAGGCCTGTTTATACATATTAGCAGATAATATTGTGAGGAGAAGCTTGGGGAGACTGCGACCTCCACTTTACATCACAGCCCTTCTCTGCCTCCTCCTGTCGCCCGCAGGCAGGCAGGCATCTTCCCAGTGCTGGTTTCAGCATCAAGAACAGCATTAGCATTTTCTAAGACCAAAAGTATGTAGCAAATAATAATAATAGAAAACCAAATCTCATGGAGGAAGGCGTTCAGGACTAGAGATTGTGCAAGTTAAGTGCTGACTATGACAGAGGTAAGTGAGGAAGAAGCACGCTCTGGGTGGAGACAGGAACACGCGTCAGAGGGAGATGACTGCGTATGGGACTCTTCTGTTTGGATACAAAAGAGATCCTGGGATCTCGAAGCTCAATTAGTGACATCTTCTCTAATTAAAAAAATGAGATTGTAGTGCCAAACTACAGAAACAGAAAATAATCTCACCTTGCTATATGAACAGCAAGCAACTCCAAGTGCCACAGCTAGAGAGGGCTGCCAGAAATACGAGGTTTATGGAGGCAATGGTATTCTCTGCCATACAAGCCCCTGGCCTGCAGTTTCGTGTTCTGCCCCTCTTGCAGACAGGGCAGCGTACGGCAGAGAGGTTAAGCAGCTTCCCTTTCCTAGTAGCAAGACTAAGCACTGACCAAGAGGCTCTTTGCTGTGACACAAACAGTAAATAGGACTTTTGCCCTTGAAAACGCCATCTCAAACTGTGGTTCCCTCCCCATTCTGCATCTTCTAATTTTTTTATCTGCTTCTATTTTCAGCTCAGAACATTAAACAGTGCTGGGTTTTGGCTCCCTAAATAGGCACAGGGAAACTGCAGTGAGCTAGAAAGCTGAATTTTGTCTTTTGCTCTCTGAGGCTGCGAGTGCTTTAGCTTTGCGTTGTCAGTATCTCACCGTTATTCTTTAACCTGACAGCAAAAAATTTGCAAGTCTGTACCTGTTCCTGATGAGGAACAGATCTTGTTACTTCATAAGAGATCAACAAAGGAAATGTTTCCTTTTTAATTTCATTTTTACAAGGTTTTCAGCTATTAATATAAGCAGAATATGCATACTATAAAAAAATTAACATCAGGGCTGCCTTTTTAATAATTATGAACAAAATGATTGCAACTGAAGAGTCGTAGCATATCTTGTTGTTCTACATGAATTATTATGTATATTATTCTGGTTATTTACACACTGTAATTAAGTGGGACTGTTTTGGTGCTCTGAAATTGGGGTTTGTTAGCACTTACACCCACTTACTGAGATATAAACATCTATAAAGTATGTTTCTTAAGAATTAAGTTTACTGAGGTCAAACTAACATTTTTTTGAAAGTTCTCAATTTCCTGTCTCTAATCCAAGGAGGTTTTATATATACTAAATGTAAAATGGGTTCATATTTAAAAGGCTGACAAAAAGCAGTTTACCAGATTTTCCGTATATATTAATCCTAATTTTTCTCACGCCTGAACGCATCATCACAATGACAGCAGTGAAGAGGCTTGTGCAATCTCTCGGTCTCGAATTCAAACTATGCGGAATAAAGGAAAAGGGATCTGCGCAAACACTTCTTTTGCTGCTGTTTTAATCACATACCTCCTTAACTTGTCCTGCTAAAGTGGTGCAGCATTTCTAAAGCAGGCTGATGCTCACCTCTCGTGGAGAGACGGGCTTTCCCATAAACTGGTCCTACAGCAGATGGAGAGCTGTAGCCACCTGCAAGCTCGCCTCTGCAAGGACAAGGTATACTACAGTGCCATAAGGGGTTTTTAAGTGGCTCTGCTAATACTTTAGTCAGTACCACTTTCTACAGAACAGATTTTCTTTTAAAAAAATTATAATTGATCTACCTCAGCTGATCAGAGGCACTTGATTCTTTAAGATGTATTAAGATTAATTGGAGCTGGAGGAGGTTGGCGCTTTGTCTTATAATGCTCCTGTAATTCCCAAACAGTTGAAGGAATTTTGTCAAACAACTGTCACCGCAGGAGAAAAGTCCATGCCTTGAAAAACAAATAATGGAAATGCTTCTAACCCAGAGGTGATGAACAGAATAGTGAGAGAGAAGAAAATGTGCAGCTGAAATCCTCGAAGAGACAACAGTTGCAAAATAGTTACTTTAAGGTGTAGCTGTGTCAAGTTTAAAGAGAGAGCCCCAGAAAATGGATGAGGTTGAAGCAGGATGAAATTACCAAAGGCTACCCTTGTAATGTGGCTGTGGGATATTACCGGTGCTAAACCATTGCAGTTTGCCCTGGTGGTGGATTAACAGTGGTAACAATTTTAAACTGAAAGAGGTTACATTTAGGTTAGCTATTAGGAAGCAATTCCTTACTGTGAGGGTGGTGAGACACTGGAACAGGCTGTCCAGAGAAGTTGTGGATGCCATGCCCCCTCCCTGGAAGTGTTCAAGGCCGGCTGGATGGACACCTTATCTAGTGGAAGGTGTCCCTGCCCATGGCAGGGGGGTTGGAACTAGATGATCTTTAAGGTCTTTGGTGAAGGCTCTAGAGCATAAGTCCTATGAGGAGCGGCTGAGGGAGCTGGGACTGTTTAGCCTGGAGAAAAGGAGGCTGAGGGGAGACCTTATTGCTCTCTACAACTCCCTGAAAGGAGGTTGTAGAGAGGTGGGGGTCGGTCTCTTCTCCCAGGTAACAAGTGATAGGACAAGAGGAAATGGCCTCAAGTTGTGCCAGGGGAGGTTTAGATTGGATATTAGGACATTTTTCTTCACTGAAAGGGTTATCAAGCATTGGAACAGGCTGCCCAGGGAAGTGGTTGAGTCGCCATCCCTGGAGGTATTTAAAGGATGTTTGGATGAGGTGCTTAGAGACATGGTGTAGTGGTGGTCTTGGTAGTGTTAGGTTTATGGTTGGACTCGATGATCTTAAAGGTCTTTTCCAACCTATTCGATTCTGTCCCTTCCAACCAAACCATTCTATGATTCTAACAAAGGTTAAATGAAAGTCAGAAATCTCAGAAGAAAGAATATAATAAAAATCCGTAATAAATGCATTTTTGTCTGATTTTTCATCCATACACACATAAATACTAAACACTAAATAAAATAAACACAATTAAATTAAACACTACGTTTTCATACTTAGTAGAGAGATGATGTGTAGGGTGGCAAGCTGACCTTCTCACACAGTGTCAGGATTTTGTATGTTATTATGGTGTCCATACCTGTGTGTTATGTCCTGATCTAGGGGGAGAGGATGTTATGCAAACAGCTGTAAGGCTTAGCTACTTATGGCTTTATAGGACACAGTAGCCATTCAAACAATTAATTCCATCTACTGCCTAAGCAATATTGATATTTACATGGTTTCTTACTCATTTCAAATTATGGGCAGAATTATCAGTGCTGCTACCAATAGGGTTGCCTCATGTTTTCAATAAACTTAAAACTCTGCCAGCTATTAACTGTTCATATTGAAATTTTCCAATCCTGAGGCAGAACATTTGAAAAAGTTCCAGGTAATATGGTTTAGCTGTTTCTGAGAATATGATTTGAAAAATATGTTGGTTTGCATGTATTAAACCAAAATTCTAATAACTATTTTATAGAGAAATCTCCAAGATCGTCAGGTTTTAAACTAGGGCTTGGAAATTTGGGTGAGATGGTGTCAGCGGTGCACCTTTATCATTCTTGTAAATTTACCCAAATCAGAACAAGTTACAATATCTAAAAAGCAGCATCAGTTTGCCGGTGCTGAGTGGAGACATGCCATCGTGTAGGTGCTGAGTTCAGGCAGTCCCCTCTGCGCCGGCTGGCCTCTATCAGGGAGTGCCTCACTAGGACTTACTCTACAGCTCTGACTCTTGGGTTTGTAGCACCAGGTGCCAGACTTCAGAATAGTAAGACAGCATCGAGGAAGGAGACTGAGGAGAGAGGGAGTGAGCTGGCGAGGAAGGGGAGACTGGAGCAAGGAGCTGAAGTGGGAGAAAGGAGGTGCATGAGGACAGGAGCAAGGTATTATCTTCGGCTGGAGAACAGGCGGAGAGGCCTGTGCTGGCTAGACCCTCTGATGTCCTTGCAGTACCTGGCCTTGATTCCACATTTTCGGCCTCGTTGCTCTTCTGCGAGCTCTGCTGCAAAGTGCATCTCTCCTCCTATCCTGATGGCTGGAGAATACAGAGGGCGCAGGGGTGTTTCCCACAGACCTCGAAGCTCAAACATTGCTTGGCCCATTTGATAATACTTTTGCTCTTCATTATGCTTTCTTGATTTAGAAACGGACACATTCAAAATCCATCCTACATTAAAGGAACACGAACATTGCAAAATCTAGCTATGGTAAGCAAGAAAAACAGTATAATATTGTCCACATAAATGTAATTTATCTTCTGTGTGCCTAAATACAATGGTATAAAAGATTTTTTTTCCAATTGACTCCTAAAGTCCTCACAACTAAAACTGGCGGCAATGAGAGTGAGATTTGATTCATTTGAGATATACCAGTGCTTCTGGCTCTGTTTCGTATTTCCCATGCAAGATTGGTAGATTTAAAAAAAAATCTTAATCTTGAATATGCCCGCCCCCCAATTACACTCCACTACCATGTCTGGAAAGTGATGAATAGATACAGAAAAGCTGATGAGGAACTACGTCCTATTTCCAGTTCTAACAGTGTGAAGGCACAGTGCTATGCATTGAATCACAAGGAGGAAACAATTGACTGAAACTTCACTAGGTACAAGAATAATCTAAATTGTGTCAAGAACTCTGTATTTCCAAACTTTTCGCTTCTTTAATTTGTTGTATTACTGATTTTAACATAGTTATTAAGTACAATTTTTATATAATCTCACATGGGTTTCCCAGTTTCTTAACCACGTATGCATTAGCACACAATGATGCAATTCAGAGTTTATAAGAGAGTAAGAACAAAGCTTAGGTAAATGTAGTGTTACCTAATATTAAAATATTGAAATATGAAAATATGAAAACTCTTAACCTATTCAACTCCTTTATAGAATGACATGGGAGGAACAATCTCAGGACCAAACAAACCCACCTGATTTTGAACTTTCCAGAGATGAGGAAGACCACCTGGAGAAGGTCACAATTGCACCTGAGAATGATGATTCTAAGCACATTTCAATTTTTTGCTCTGCATGTCAACAAACAATATATCCATACCACCTTCTTTATCATAAAAAAACCCACAAAGCCCTAACTTTGCTGGGCTTTGATAGCCCACAAACAAAGATTGACAACAAAACACTTTTGGCTCAGAGACAGAAACTAATTTCAAAATTGACGAAGATTCCTAAATATTCTGAGACACATAGGCAGAAGATTGATTATTCATTTGAATTCCTTATGGATAATCACACTCCTACATCATATTGTGATCTTGCTAACATTAACAATCCTAGTACTTTTAAGAAAGTCAATAATTCTTTAATAAAAGCATTATCAATTTGCCAAGATAAAAATTCCACATGGCAGGGAGACATGGAAGACAGATATATTGTGCTCGACAACTATGGAAAGAGGTCAGATACATGTTTTCTGGGGTTAGTTGATGGCTCTCACGGTGTGACAGCTGCAGAAACAGTTGCGGCAGAGCTTCCACTTTTATTTCTTGACCAGCTTGCTCAAACAGATTCCTCCTACAAAAAGAGTAAGGAAGAACAGCAAATTCTAGATGCTTTTGCCACGGTAATAAAGGCAGATTACAGGGAAAGAGAGAAGATTTTCTCTGATAAACCGGGCAATGACGAGACCAACAAGACCAATACTTACGAATGGATTCACAAAGCGTATGCCAAGTCCTTTTGGCGAATGGACAGACTTTTACGACTGGGAAGGAATGAGGTTTCCAAAGTTCGCTGGAGTGGCTGTTCAGCGGTTACCTGTTTGGTGGAAAGAATCCCCAGCAAAGAGACAGATGGCACGGAGAATGAAGAAAGCAAGCGTTCTGAAAACAACACGCATAGTCCATTAGCCAGGACAGCCAAAGGTGTTGCTGGGTTACTGCACATTGCTAATATAGGTACGTACATTCCACACCAGGATTTTTTTTTTCTCCACCCAATAAAAGAAAAAATAAGCTAATCTAGAGGTTTGTTGGCAGTAGTTATCTGGAGATAAAAAGCAGCAATAGCTTTAACTTGACAACGTGAAGGAGACATGATAAATTCCCTTACAAGTGATACTGGTATTAGACAATAAGTATTAAGCTTGTTAGAGAAGTAGCTTCAATATGGTATTTGAGTTAAAGCAGTAGTCAATTTACTAATGTGAAGGACACTGTTAGGAAGCATTCCATAATACACAAGTGACCACTGTAAGAGTAGTAAGGATTTTTTTTTTTTTTTTTTTTTAAATCAAGAGGAAATTTAAGGTGTCATCATTTTAGGACAGGCAATCACAAATCTTCTGATTTTAGATCTGGTAAACCCCTTGTGTCAATGAAACATGCTTAAGACACTCTTTTTATTCGTTTGTTTCATTGAGACTAAGTGCCACCACATTTTGCTACCAACAAACTGAAAACATGATCTGTGGGGATCATCCAAATTATTGATTTCTGACATAGGAATTGGTTGTTATTTACTGTTGTTATGGAAGATCTAGTCAGACCCGTTTCCTTATGAAGTAGAACCCTGCTTTGCCTTTCTATAGTGTAGAAAATCAGTTATTAATTACAATCAGAAACACTGATACATTCCTAATGCTTCTCCACCCAGCCCTGCTGCAGCAAATACTACACAAAGCTCTCGCAGTTCTTTGCACCTCATTATATCTTCCCACTTGGTGAGTTTTGTTACCAGTTAAGTTCTCTTGTGTACGTAAGACAGCTGTAAGATTAACAAGGAAGATGCTTGCTTTCCCATAAAGGAGTACACAAGCAGAATTATATAAAAAAAGCTGCTGGGTGAATAGCTTCAAATGGATTTGTGTCTACAGTTATATTCTCTAATGTCTTCCAGTCTCTGCTTGAAGCACATGCCCAGCACTAGAATACTTTTTTATCACTCTCCCTAGTGCATTAGTAAGGAGTGTGCTAACACTGCAACTTTCCATCAACAGGGGCACTCTTTCCTCCTCAGATGAGTGTATTCATGAAACTTAAGACTTCTTCATATTCCTTCATATGAAATCTGACTGAAATTAATCAAGAGGGTCAAAGATCAGTAGGGAAAGGGAAAACTATTTTAGAGGCTTCATTTTTTTCAGGATGCAAAAAAAGATCATATTCCATGTTTGGAAAAACTGATCACAGATTTAAAAAAAAATACGTTTTTTTTCTTAACAATAATATGCAATCCTCTGGCAGTCTGAGGAACACTATAAACCAACTTGAACATGCACCGACGCTGAACTAAGTAACTGTGGTCTGTTTCCCCCTCCCCCTTCTCCTCCATTCTCCCAGCACTTGTTGCTACAGCCATACTTTCTCTACCTGAAACAAGCATTTTTGCAGCTACCTGAACTTTACTGTTACAGGTATCAAAAGTGGTAGTTTAGCGCTAGCTCAGATATTCATTCTACACACATAAAAGTTGTAATGTTTTCAGACGCATTTGTTTTCACCTTATTGGGGAAGAAACCCATTTTTATTACAATGAGCTTGAGAAGTAAGATGAAGGTAAGAAAATTTGGTAGAGAATTCACCCAATCTAAGTTTTCTGGTTCTAGTTACCTGCCTCCATCCTTCCCTCCCAGATAAGGTTTTATGCTGGCTGCAATTAAAGATACTGTAAGCTCAAGCTCAGCTAATGAGTTAAAGCTTGAAGTTGATCAGAGATACTTTAAGCCTTTTATGATTAAAGTCCACATTTTTGAACCACTGCTAAATACACATTTATTTAATCTAATACACTGAATTTTCCACCAAATGTATCACATCAAAGAAAGATTTGCACAACATCAACCTTCATTTTCCCCCCAGGAATGTGTTCTTACAGAAGCATAGACACGTTCCTTCAGCACGAGGTAAGCAACTGAAGAAGATGGTCACATATGCGGAGCAGGAGATGGTGGCATTGGCCAGCTTTGTCTTCTTCATTTAGTCCCACATGGATAAGTCAACTAGTTTTTGTCGATTCTTTTGCCCTGTCTCTGGTTTGCAGACAAGAGACTTGCATCCAAAAGCCACTAGATTTTACTCTTTCTTGCAGTCAAATTGTTCCACATGGGTTACATTATGCCCTGTGTTAGGGTTACAGCTGGTGGTCTTACTCCGAGGGTTGAAAGGAAATTTTAGACAATCTTCTAGCTCTCCATGGAAATCAGCAGAAGGAGGGAGCAAGCACAAGGAAACATTCACACAGCATAACTTAAGGCATCTACATTCTATAATCAATAAAAAAAAGGTGCCTCTTTCAGTTAGATATTCTGAATCACCTTCTAGAGAAATCTGCCTTCACACAGACTACACTTAGCTGTCTCCTACACTAGACAATGCCAATACTGCCCAAGAAATACAACTACTGTATAAGCAGCGCCTACTTATGAACACTTTTCAGAGATCTGTGCCCTAGTCTAGCCAGATGATATTAAAAATACAATATAAATGAACATACAGCAGCCAGCTTCGTGTCTGGAAAGCTACCATCCCACTCAAGTTGCTTCTGCAAGACATCACTTTTGCCCTTATGCCAACACATGGGAGGAGACCAATAACCTCCTCTAACAAAAAAAAAGTCTTCTCCCAGCGTAGCCACAGAAGATCTCAAACAATACATCACCTTGTTTCAGAGCTGCTTTTCTGTACGCTCTGCATTCAAGTCTGACAAGACTAGTCACCTGCAGTGTTGCAATTTCTAACACTTTTCATTCTCACCCTGAAGATTTCAAAAGTGTTGAGGGAAAGGTAAAGTACCTATTCCTACTAAAGGAAAGAAGTTAGTCCTCAACTTCTCATGATGACTGTGAGAACTCTTGCTCCCTTGGGTCCCTTAACCAAGGAAGAGATTTAAGGCATCATGTTAGTAAACTGTAAATTCTACACGATGTCCAAATTATTTTCAGGTACTAGAAATTTTACATGGCTACAAATAGTCTGAACCTGAAACTTGATGAGTTCATTCAGCCATAACATTTTGAAAGCACACATTCTCCTAGGAAAAAAAAAAAGTATTTGAGAAAAATATGCACTCTTGCTTAAAAACCAGCCAAGGTGCAACATTTCTATCAGACTGCACTTTAAACTGAGTGAAATGTCACTTAAGACTCCTCATAAGAGTTTAGTTGCAGTCAGAAGAATAAGGTTCTGGAATAGTCTTCTGAATAATGGGAGGGAAAAAAACCACAGAAAACTTTGCTGTAAAATAGAACCAGATTCATTGATAGACATATTGTTGTCTGTGGCAGTAGATAATTGAACTATGACCTTCATTTTTTTCCTAGTCCTTAGCAAAAGGCTAACTGTTAATGTAAGAGCAGTATCTTAAGAAAAAAAAAATCAGTATGCAAGAATTCAAAATATTATCTTTTTAAAATTTTAGGTAATGCACATGCAGTCTTATGTAAAAATGGAAAGAGTCACTGCCTCTCAAAAGAGCACAGCACTTCCAATGTAATGGAGAGAAAACGCATACTTCAGAATGGTGGAAACATCAGCACTAATGAACCAGACGGATTAGTAGAGGGGTACCTGAGAACTACCAGGGGTCTTGGACATCACGGAGATCCAGTACTGAAAAGATCTGTTATACCTGTACCTCATACTGTATCTGTCCCTATCGATGACACTTGTCAGTTTCTTATTTTAGCTTCTAATGGGCTTTGGGAAGTTTTGGACTACAATGAAGTACTTGCATTAACTCTAACAACATTCACTCATTATTTGAGAATGTATGAATGTGTTCAACAAAACAGGACTTCTCCGTATAAATGTCAGTATTTGATGCCCCTCACTGAAGACAACTTAAATGACTCAAAGGCTATTAATGATCTGCAAGATAGAATAGAGATGCTGTATTCCAATAAAGACATTTTTCTCACTGACTCAAAAGGCAACCTGAAACAAAATAAGCCAACATGTTCTAGGAGGAACTATTTGCAAAGTGAAGATGGAGTTCCTAAGGAAAGTGATGACCACAAAAATCAAGCTGATCCAGAACTGTCTCTTTTCAGTAACGATGAAGTAAATTCACAGAACAGAGAGATAAAACAGTCCAATTCTAGCACACAAGGTGGCTCTGAAAAACTGAAACAGTTTGAGGACAGAAAAGTTTATCTACATAACAGTTTTCAGCCACAGTCACAGACTGCAGAGCAAGAAGAAACAGACACTGACACTTTCTGTGCAACAGGTCCAAGTTGCATCCATAAACAGCTGCGAGAAAATGTACTGGCAATAGGGTCTAAAGACATGAAACAGCCCCAAGAAGATAAAAAAGCATGCCTATCTAATTATGACTCAGGTCCGCAACTGGCAAAAAAAATGGACTCCAAGATACTTTGTGACAAACCTGCAAGTTACACTGGTCAAGAACTGCTAAAGACTGTATCACCAGTGGGTTCTAAACCACCACCACAGTTTGGTGAGGACACAAACACATACCTGTCCAACTGCGAATCACAAACTGCAGGAAGAGGCAGACTCACCTCTGAGAGACTCTACGACAATGCAGCAAGCTACATTAGTGAACAACTGGTAAAGACTGCGTTAGCTGCAGGTTCAAGAGATAATATTACTATTTTGATTGTACTTCTAAATGGATGTGACAAGATACCACATTACGTCAACATTTAAAAATTTATCATAGGATAACTGGAGTGCCACAGTGTATATAGTACAAGCTTACATTTAGCTGTGTCATGAATTTACTTGTAATAATCTTAAATGCTGACCCATATAGGAAATCAGACATTGTCTGGAACTGTGTAAATGCAATAAAACCTTCTGAAACTCTCAATAAGAAACAGTAATCAAAAAACCGTATTTTTTTTAAACCACTTTATTCAAACCTGAGCACCTCAATATAAAACTAAACACTGGTGAACTGTCATTTTCCTTGCTAAACCCAGATTACTGCAAATTTAAAATCTGCACAAGTAAGTTTCTGCTATCAGTTCAACATTTAAATAGACTAATTCATCTCTTCTGACACACTTGGTAGATTTCATATAATGAAAATAACTAAAAGAATTAGTGCAATATACTGGACAGATCAAAATAAAATGTACTTTGGAAAACAAAGTTGCAAAGTTCATTACTGACAGACAGCAGTACTTATGTTACAGATACAGGAGCATCATTTATTACTGTTCTAGCCATAAAGGAAGAACTTAAAACCCCCTGTGATTAGAGAGGAAAAAAGTTAGCTTTAAGTAACTGTACATTCTGTATACCTTTAAGCAACTCTTAAATATTACAGAAAGTATTAAACAAATGTAGACTACAATGCAGAGTACCTATTTACAGTACATTAATATCCAAATTTAAAATCAAGTTGGATGTACATAATCATTAGTGCACTATTTTCTTCCTTAGGGGAAAAACATAAACTGTAATAGCCAGCAATGATCAAAAACAAGAAAGAAGTCACAGACACCGAGTTTGTTGTGGTTTTACTTGAAGAGCTCTTACAGTTTGTAGAAGAAAAAAAAAAATCCTAAGTCATAAAGTTGAATTTACAGGTCTGTACCCTCTGAACAGATTAGAAATGAAGTTAAACTTGATTTATCACTAATTCCTTTAGATAGCTAACTGGGTTGATATAATTTACATACAGTGTACCAACTAAAACTCCACTTTCCTGCAAGCATAGGGTTCTTAAAATTGTTAATGCAAGTATTATTTGTAATTAAATTATTAAACTATGGAATGTATAACTAAACAGTAGATACCTGCAGAAACAACTGGTTGGATCAATACTGTGAATAAGTTTAAGTAATTTTTAGACCCTGTTTCTAAAAAGGTTTTAAAGCACAATTGAGAATTATGAAAAGTCCCAATTCTATTTATTATAACAGTAATCAGTATTGAGGCTACAGGAACTGGCCAATTAGGTCCACGGAAAGTAGTTCTTCTACACCCCTAATGGTAAGTGATTTTTAAAACCTTTCAACTGAAGGAAGTTTATTCCGCTTCCATCTCTCCTCTACTGCTGAAACATTACAGCCAGTGGTGGATACATGCATGTTAAAATTTTAGGTCAAAACACCCCTCTGTATCATGAACTTGACTATTATCGTAAGTCTCTTCGCTGTTTGGAAGCTGTACTGGGCCAGGTTAAGCACTCCAATTCCATGGTTATTAACAGTTAGGAAGCAGAAGACTATTCAGAACAGTTTAAAGCAATTGATGTTTTAGTTACTACAACATTGACTCTTGGGTGGTTGCGTGGGTTCAGTAAGGTCTACTCCTCTTCCTCTGGCAGAGTTGGCTCCTGCATTCTGTGGTTCATTCTTGGGTAATTTTTTTGCTATAAAATCAACAAGAAATGAGAGTTAAAACTGAGATTGTACTAAGATTAAGTCACCTGAGTACACAAACAGTCAACACTTTCTTACTCTAAGCATACCAATATAATCACTATAAAATCTGATTTGATTCAGTGTGTTGGTCGTAAGAGAACTTAAGACACTTAACTTCTTAATGATTAACTACCTTATGAGTTTCAAGAGTGAAACGCATTAGTAACTTGAGCAGTAAAATGTATCTGCACAGGTATGCTATGCCAGTAAATGATGGCTCTTGTGGGAATCCACCTACACAGAACAGGCTTTAAGATCAGGACATTAGCGCTAAAAGATAAAGACTGAAAAGGCAGGAAGCACAGACAGACATGGATCAAATTACTGCCCAGCTATCTAGCCAGAATAAGTATTTGCATACAACATATAAAATGGCCCTCAGCACTAGATCAAGTCTCTCCTTTTTTTCAAGCTGTCTCTTCTCTCCAGCTCTTATGAGTCAATTGACTGTGATAATTTGTTGTCCTTGTAGCTCCAGGGTACCTCCTCAGTCCCAACATGAAAAATAAGGGTGACAAATGTTACCCTTCTGAGCAGTACCTCCTGCTAGCAATTTTCTGATGGAGAGAAAGTCAAGTTCTACACAAAAGGACTTCTGTGGGGCTGTCTTGCCCGTTACCAGGACCCAACCACCATGTTCTACAGTTTGGCTGCATGCTTTGACTCCAAAATAATTACTTTGGCCAGCTTTTTAAAGAACGACTTTTCCTAAAAGGAATGAAATGCCAAGTATAACAGCCAGAAAACCAGCAGAGTACACATCAACAAAACGTGTTGTGGTGCTAGATAATCTCAGAGTGCTAGGTAATCTCATCTACGCTCCCTTTCCCACAAAAGGTTTGACCAGATGATCTTTTGAGGTCCCTTCCAACATGGGCTGTTCTATGATTCTGTGACAGAACCCAAGAGTTCATGTGGTACTAAGCTGCTGAGACAGTACAAAGGGACAAAGCACCAGTAGAAAAATGCCTTCAGAGCACTGTCGTTTTGGATTCTAGGTACATTCTAGAACTATAAATTAACATGATTTTTTTTAACTGGAAGTTCTGAATGAGCTCTAAAGCAGTCAATTTACAAGCAGTTGTAGCTTGCATCCCTCAGTTCTGTCCATGTTCTTGTTTTTAATTTTCTCCCATTTCTGAAGATCATATTTACACATGGTCCTGAGAACTGCATCTATGTTGTGCAAAAGACCATTCCAAGTTCCATGCAATACTTATATCCTTGTCAAGATTTCCTTTCAGGGTCCATTGCTGCAGACATCTTGTTCTGATGCACTGACAAAGCTAAATTTCACCCATCGATGTGAAAGAATACTCACATGAACAACCAACCTCGCAGACAAAATACCCAAGTACTAATTGGGCATGGTTTCCTCAAATTTACTTTGTATACTTCATTAAAATATGGAGAGATAAGAATTATTGTTGATATAACAAATTACCAAAAAAATATCAGATTTTGGGGATTATTTTTTCCTTTCTTTTTTAAACAAGATGCAAACTGCAGCTTTAAACAAGTTAATTTTAAAATTTCACCAGAACAGTGTAACCGAGCTTTTCTGTATCGTTAAATTCATGCCTATCTTGAGCATTTATGAGAAAAATATACTTTCCACTCATACAGTTATGTGTTTCCCCCCCACCAAGTATTTATAGTTAACATGAAGCAAGTACTTGTTATAAAGTGTTGCTATAGTGATAATTTAATTTTCATCTGCTAGAAGATTGAACCACACCACAAATTACCTTCTGCTTTACTGACTTGGAAAGCAGAAGATAAGAGCTCTTTAGAAACATTTAATTTTGATAGCAATGCTGTCTTTCACAAAAAGAAGTGGGGTAGAGAGGTCACTGTAGTGCGAAATATGAAACAGATTTAATAAGGTTATTTGACACTATACATTACTATTCCCTAGTAGCAGAGCCACTACGGTGATTAAGGCGATTACTAAATAGGTTGGTGACCAAGCTAAAAATGCATGCTTTTCCTCCACTTTCAGAATTTTATTAACAATGAAATACAATTGTGTCTATTAATGGAATTCACAAAAATTCTTAGTAATTTATACTTACTATTACATGTTAGCATCTTTACAGAAATCCCTAAGATTATGTCAGGGCTAAAAATATATAGTACATTTATTTTTCACATGAAGTGACCAAGTCCTTTACTTATACTTGGTCAATGAATTTAAGCACACATTGTCATCTTTGGCACAACTTCTGGATTTCAGATAGCTGCATTTGGAATTCAAACAAAATTTTAACACAAAAGCCTATTTAGCAAATATTTTGTTTAGACTAAAATGAATATTTGGCTTTTTTTTTTAAGCAAGTCCATTATCGTTCTCCCATTTTGAAATGTTTCCAGCTTCAATTACCATGGTCTCATAAAAAGGTACATTATTCCAGGTTCTGCACCTGCCCAAGGCAGTGTGGAATCTGCTGCAAACAACATATCATCAAAAGGCACACATTTATACACTTTCACTTACATTCTTACGCTAATTTAACAAATGCGAAGTACATCTTACAATTAAGAAAAGCTGTGTAAAGCTTTTTATGGTTACCGACACCATGGGAAAGGTGGTTTTTTGTATATAATAACTAAAGCTTAATTTTGCTTGAACTTGAAGCAGTACAAGTTTTCATCATGGAATCAAAACAGGTACACAGAACTTGCTGACAGAATTCAAAAGTAACCTAGCTTAGCTATTGCATGTTAATCCAAGTGTTTTGGTGCTTGACAGAAGACCTGTGCAAATGTGCTTCAAGTAAGTTTATCTGACTTCTGAACATCAAAAAGGATCTGAAAGGGCCTAAGGAAACTTCAGTGCCATAAATAATTTAGGTGAAAAACAAAGATCTTGGGTTAGGAAGATTGTGATGGTACTATCTCATGAAAACAATTCCCTTAAATTCTCAGTTTGTTCATAAACTCACCAATTGCCATGAATATTTCATTTACGTTCATAGATGTTTTGGCAGACGTCTCCATGAACAATAAGCTGTTATCATCTGCATAAGCCTGTGCTTCCTGCAAGTTAAAATAAGAATGCATTACTTCATTAAAAAAATAAATAAATCACACAATCATTACACATTGTACTTTTATTATTACTAAGGAACAATTTCTATACCATTTTGAAAGAAAGTTTGATGAAACACTCATGTGACAATGTGTTATTCATCAGCTATGAAGAAGTTACAATTCCATCAAGCAGCTAAACATTTAGAAATACAATCTTAAAAATCCTTACTCATCTTAAAAATATCCAGATGGAAAAAGTCTCAGGCAAAACTAAATAACAAATACCAATATTTATTAAAAAGACAACCCTGATTCAGAACACTAGCTGCAATAGCAAGAATGAATAAGCTCCAGAAAGTGCCATCAAATGTCAGAAAGTCTAGTATTACCCTGGAAAGAAGGCAGTTTGTGAACTATCTTGAATCTTTCAACCATTGAGGCAGAT
Source organism: Mycteria americana (assembly GCF_035582795.1). Taxonomy (NCBI): domain Eukaryota; kingdom Metazoa; phylum Chordata; class Aves; order Ciconiiformes; family Ciconiidae; genus Mycteria; species Mycteria americana. The sequence goes on along the minus strand of NC_134366.1, from coordinate 41,604,794 downwards.
GGATCAGAACAGTTTCATTATCCTGACAGAAACTCACAATTATAAAATAAATAAGCAGTATTAAATATCTTCCCATGTTATCTCCCTTTTCAGTCTGAATTTTGATCTGAAATACACTTTTATAAGAAGTTTTCTATTTTTGCTACTTCTGTTAGCCAATTCAGCTGAGAATCCCCAGCTTCTTATGATGATGTAACTGCCTTTGCATTCAATAAGAAATCTGCAAAAAGCCAAACTACAGAATACCTATGATGAAAAAAATAATCTACAGCATTCTATATTAATTTAAGTGACATCTGCCAAGATCTATGTAACTATATCTGAGATAACACATTAACAAATACCTAGAAATCTAAAATATGCTTTGTAATGAGAAAGGATTGTCAAGCCTGCAAGGAGCCCATAAATCCACATTAACAAAAACCCGAACATTTGAAAAATATTAAGATTGTAATTGTACAAAAAATAGTAAAGGTAGTTCTACCTTGATAATTCAATTTTATTAAGTTTTTGACTGCACACATGTATGAATTTTTTGTTAAATATCACGATTTTTCACAAAACAGAAAGGTCTTCTGTCACACAGCTTTACATTACAATTGACATGGAAGTATAAAATCAGAAAACCAAGTCATTGAATTCTGGCAGAAAAACACCTGAAATTCTGCTAACCTTCATAGTCCAACTCCTATAGTTACAAAAGGATTCATTACTATACACAGCAGTATCTCACACAGTGACACCAAATACATATTAAAACTGTAAGAGAACTAATGACTAATAAATACAATCTTAATTCAAATTCAGCCAATCATGAATGAACCAGAACCACCTGCAGTAAGTTTTACTTGCTTTGGCAGCTATTTTCTTATGACTTGGTTAAACTTTCTGGAAAATAAAATATAGCAGTGAGAGCACAGATATATCCACTAAACCAAAAAGAATGCCATGAAAGGCACAATTAAAACTTGAACACTGCAACAGTATAGCCTAAGCAAGTTAAGCACATCAATCAGCTTCATATCATATGATAATCAAAATTCTCCTGCTCACAAGTCTGAGAGAATGGTTTGCACTGAGAGTTACTGCTGTCTCATGCATTGAAACTCTAGTTACTGGTAATTTCGGGTGGAAGACAGGAAGAGGTCACATCAAAGAACAGAAATTCAATTAGCCTTAAAGAGATGCAAATAAATTAGTTATTCCTTGAAGTCAAACTTAATTATTCAAAATTGCTACATATAACTTATACAGGAATAGATTTTTCAGTAGTATGTATAATTTAGTCTCAGTTGACATTTATATTTAACAGCATAACCTCTGTAACAACTAGCTAGGCAATGCGTATAAGCTCCTCATAGTTTTACTTACTTCTATTCCAACAAAATACTATTTCTATAAACAGAAGTTATGTACATACCTGGAAATCCACAGCTCTCTTGTTAGCTAGATCAGCTTTGTTTCCTGCTAAAGCTATTACAATGTTAGGACTTGCTTGTCGCTGAAGTTCTTTGACCCAATTTTTCGCTCTGGCAAAGGACTCCTGTTAATGATTGCAAAATGATGCAACTGAGTTTTATCATCCTTTTGTACTCACCTGTTATCCCAATCTCTGTTATCTATACTTCAACCAAAAGGCCAACGCAAGGCTGCTACCTTTGTCCAAAGCCACAATCCAACTTGCCAACTGAGCTCTTAAAAATGAAACATTCCTACCTTAGTTCTCAAATGTGCTTATTTGGGATAATGCTGAAAAAGTAAGTAAAGATGGGAAGATCTTTATGTAGGCAGAGTAAGGAAACAGAAGGGGTTAAGAGAGAAAATGGGAATTTTAATTTCTCCTCTAGAAGAATGAAGTTTATAAGCAGCTATATTGAAAGGGTCTCAAAACACTAATTACTGAGCACTGTTTGTTATGGTACAGGGTTTCTGGGTTTTTTGAGGGTTTTGGTTTTTAAGTCTCATTTTACCAAAACCAAGTGAAGCTTATCTGATTTAAGTTCAGATAAAAAGAAATCAAATAACCTTAGGTTTTGGTGTCAATGGCTTGTGCTACCTTTCCAATCCTTACCCAAAACTTACAATAATACAATATTAAAATAATGTCTTCCACTATCAGAAATAAACTGCCACCACCAATGTGGTGAGAGTAACAGCTCAATTCTGGTGAACTGATTTAAAGGTGAGTTTGAAACACTTCCACAATGGAATTTGCTTTCTCTCTCTTTTTTTTAATACAATAAACCCCCCCTAGAAACGGTCTTTTGGCAAGAAAGGTTTATAGACACAATTTAACATTACATAGTCCAATATGAAATGAGCAACCTCATCTAGTTAAAGATGTCCCTGCCCATGGCAGGGGGGTTGCACTAGATGACCTTTAAAGGTCCCTTCCAACCCAAATCGTTCTATGATTCTATGAAATGATGAATTGATTCACACAAGTCAGTGAGAAAAATTAAGGAAACATTGATGCAAGACTGCTAACTTCCAAATCCCTCTTGTGCCTCCCTACTATAGTACTTACCTCATTTGTAATGTCGTATACCACTATAGCTGCTTGCGCTCCTCTGTAGTACATGGGTGCTAAACTGTGGTAGCGCTCTTGCCCAGCTGTATCCCAAATTTCAAATTTTACTGTTGTATCGTCGAGACATACAGTCTGGGTTAGAAAAGCAGCTACAAAAAAAGACAGAGGTGCTGAAACTGAAAGTCTGCTTGTATCTCTATATTCATAGAAAATTATGTTCACAGAAATGCAAATATAATTTCCTTAAACAATTCAAGTCTACTATTAAAATATAGCAGGTTTGAAGCAAGCATTAGCTGATAGACTGTAACTCTGATCAACACAGAAGTTATTTAAACAACCAGTCTTTCCTCAAGTTAAAGACATAAGAAAGCAGTAATTGGAAAGAATTCCCCCCTTTTTTTGTAATAGTGAATCTGAGTAATCACAAGCCTTCTACATACATTTCATCCTGCTTCAACAGACTATAGAGTACCAGTAACAGCATCCCATCATGCTATAATCCAGCAGTTCAGATATTTACAGTTCTACACATGTACATTACCTGAATAGTATCTTAAAGCCTTGATTTTCAGCTCCTGACAACTCCACCTTAGCTAATGGGTATGGAAGAAAGAATCACTTCTCAAAAGTTGTTCTTAAAGCAGCCATATTTTTTACTTTGTAAGTGATCTCAAGAATTAATTTCAGCACAATTTTGACAGCCCACAGTTTCAGGGAAACTTGCATCCATTGCCACTACAGCTGCATACACTACCATAAATAATGGTCTTCTAATTACAGAAAACAATAAGTAACTTATTCCAAGTCTTCATACTGTTACTCCTAGTAAAGATTTCCCATTCACATTAAGGTACATATTAGAAATACAGAGGTGAGCACCCACACAATACAGAAACCCATATTACAAAACTAAGCTAGAATCTCAATAATTCCTTGGGGGGGGTGGTGGTGGTGGTGGTGGTGGAACACTGAAAAGCAACATTTCTTTCTACTGGCTTCTCTTAACCCTTCGAGTTTTAACTCAGCCATCTGTTCTACCTTAGCTTTTGAAGTTTAAAAACAAGCACACAACTATTACAGTGGTCTGACAAGCTGTCTTGATTACCTTCTTTATAGCCACGTTGTTTGCCCAGTTATAGTACATACACAGCAGAAAATGCAACAATTCCAAGAATTTAGATGAAAGTTTGAGCAATCCAGCATAAATGCTTGGAGTTGTTTTTCCAGTCATGACAGACATTTAGTGAAATACTGTGGACTGGCTTGCCCTTGCTCCTTCCACAAACAAACAACAACAAAATTTTAAAACCTTCTGCTTGATGAAGGACTATGGGAAGCCCCCTACTTGGCTGAACTGGGGACTCTCATCACTAAGCATACTGACAGATTGTGGCTGATTTAAATCAAAGGTCTGAAGAGGCACTGACCCATAACCCTTGCATACCTGGGATGTTACCCTGTCCCACATACTCCAAGACATCATAGCCTATGAATCATTCCAAAACTGCTGCAACTTTCAACTCAACTTATTACAGTAAGCCAAAGGCAAGTCAATCTTGCTTTACAAAGGACACTGTAACTACCATACAGAAGGTGACTAGTCAAGTGGTCAGGTGTTCCTGCTTCAGGGGTATTAGCATCCATCACAGATGAGCAGGCAGGTTGGAGAAGGTAAAGGCTTTGATGTTCCAATGTTAAATCACCATAAATCTCTCTAAATGCTAAATATCCAAGCACTGGTAAAACAGGCTCCTCTTGTAGCTCCCTAAGCAGCCCAGAACCAAAATAAAGAGAAAACAACATACATCCTGCATCGGACTAAGGGCTTCCTCCTCAGAACCAATATTATATTTCTCCAAGGCAGAGACAAGATGTTAAACAAGTGGAATTCGAAGTTCTTAGTCATTATTCTCTTCAACAGCAGAATGTACCTACGCTCCATAAATGAAGGCATGTACTCAGGAAGATGATTAAAACAAGGGTTTTATTCTATGACATCCTCTTGTTTTTGCTGAAAGAAACATTTCAACCACCATAAAATGCCAGTTAATTTCTGCAAACAAGGTAGCTTTCTTCTACCTTGCAAGGACATAGTGAATTGACAATTAATCAGCTGTGTTAATTATCTGAAAGCCTATCATCCTTAACAGCCATACTTTTGTCTTAAGCGACTAACAGGCATTGCTCCACTAGTCTGAAGTGGCAAAGTCTAGTTACCAAACACACTACCACCATCCAACGTCTGCCTTTAACTGCACTCTTTCAGATGTTTTTATTCAGATTGACACTGCACATAAGCCTCTCTTTGTTAAAAGGCCCCTCTGTATACAAAGAAATTATGCCTTAGGCAACTACAAGCTACAGAGTTAGACAGCTTTCTCTACAGAAAACTTTCTCTGAATCCCAACATTGCTATATTTAATATCTCTCAGCTGTATTACATGAAGAGGTGCAAGTTAATACAGAGATTACACTAAACTCTATGTATCTGAACTTGAACTGAAGCTCTTGTTTAACCTTTGTACAGATTTAAAACAGTGTAACAGGGTTTGGGTTATCCCTAGTTCTACCCAGACACTTGTTTTAGTGAAAAACAAAAAACCAAGAAAAACAAAAAGGAGGTTAGATGAATGGGAGATCACTGAAATTGAACAATGAATTTCACTTAATTTTAACAGTGTTTTTTTAACTAAAAAACATGTTGATATCGAGCAGCTAATTCACTATGTATCTTTGAGAATGCTCTCCATATTACCCCATATCTGTATGAGATAATACAGAAACCTTTCACACTAACACTTAGCCTAAAGCCCTTATAAAACACACAAAGACAAAAGTGAGCATTAGTAAGACTGCTAAAGGAGAAAAAAAAAAGTGGTTCTCCATTTATGCTGACAGATATATAAGTACATATAACAACTAGAAATAGGGTAAAAAAAAAGATGCAATGAAATTCAGCTTGTATTTACTTTTGTAAGCTTTGTAGGTTTTTTACATTTCAACAACTGTTAATGTGTAAAGACACATACAGGCCACTGAAAGGGCTTCACATAAATATTACAATGAAACATTTGTGCAAGCAGCAACAGGGAGTACTAGAGAATATTTATCAATCCATAAAATCTGTATTTTGTTTAATTCTGTATGCCATTAGGTAATTTTAGGCTAAGTTTAAATTTATCTGAGAAGGAATACAGCTCAAAGCACAAACAACTTGAACATACAATATAACAGAAGAAATCTGCCGGGGGGGTAGGGGGGTGGGATAAAGTCTGTTCACAGTTAAACAGATTTTTTTTTTTTTTTATTCTAGTAGCCAGCACTTGTTTTGTTTGAAGTCACAAAATGTAAAAGCAGCACATTAAATTCTGTGATTACTAACAAAGAAAGGTATATCCAGAAATGTAGCAAGTTCTCCGAAATCAAAAGCAAAGCCAGGATGCATAAATGACAACACAATCTTTTTGGAAGATGCAGCACTTTGTTTTCATAGAAACTAAGTTCTTAATTCTTATTAAGCAGTTATTTAATGCATTAAGCATACAGCACAATTAAAATAGCCACATATCCACCCACAAACAAGATGTAACATTAAGCCCAGTTTTCACAACTATGCAGTTCAAGCACACATTTGCTTTCTCCACTTGACATGGATGTTTGCTACAGCCTTGTGCCAACTACAACTTTTAGCTTAAAACGTTGTAGTTCTCAATTAGAGACAGAGGGCTCAGATTTGATCCATGCTGTAAATGACCTGTTCTAGAAGTGCCATTACATTCAAGATTGTCAAGGGCAAGGACAATATAAACTCAATGCAAAACAAATTAACAGGATAAATTTCTCACCTCCAATCGTACTTTCTTGAAACTCATGAAACTGTCCTTTTACAAAACGAAGCACCAAACTTGATTTACCAACTGCAGACTCTCCTAAAAGTACTAGTTTGAACTGGCAAATTTTATTTCCAGCATTTGGCCCATTGGGTCTTGTTGCTCCTCGATTAGCCATGCCCAAATTAGAAAGAAGTCCTTTGTTTCAAGCTCTTGAAAGCAAGTTCCAGGATTCAGATCTCAGTGGTGCTTCTGCCAGTAACAACCTGTTTATGAAAAGACAGTGGGTGGTATTAGGTTTACAAACCAAGTAAGAAAAATCTAATTCACTAATGCACTATGGATTACATATAACTTGTCCTAATATTTACCAAAATCAATAGTCCAGGGTACAGCTACCCTCACTGTTAAGATGTCAACTACAGACAAAATCTATGGCAAATGAACCAGTTACCTTCTTTAATACCTAGTCTTCCCATTAAAGCTTCTAATTAGGTCATTAAAATGTTTCTTCTTGCAAGACTTCAGTCTCTTATTCCTTAACATACCAAGATTGAAGCATAACACAACAGATTCAGATGTTCACATTATTGGTAAAATATCAAATGACAAGAAATAATATTTTTTCCATAATTTTGCTATTGCTAAGCAATATTCTGAAGTCAGCACCAGTAAAGGATGCTAAAAAACTGAGCAAATTGGGAAAATTCAATCACCACATCAAGTTCTTTGCAAGTATACTTCATCAATTCACTTCTATCACATACATCAAATGCAATTTCCTTAAATAAAAGTACAGAAGATCTTGACGTACAAATCATGAATACCTTCTCTAGTTAACAATTGTACTTCAAGAAGCAAAGATACAAAGTCTTCCATATGTAGAAAAACAGATTGTCTTGACCAGTAAGAATTCCAGATCACTTTGTGCATGCCACCAGAGAACTATCATATGATAAGTTGCTATTTCCAATACTAGCACGTCCTAGCAGATTAATTTTCACAACAGAGATCTTTGTTAAGAACAAGTATGAACAGTGTATTCCTTAGTCTACCTACTCTTCTTTCAAACTCTTTAAAAAAAATCACAATATTTGTTCATATGGACAGGGAAGCCTTTAGACTTATACTTTTACACACTAAGCAGTGGAGATTAACTCATTTTGCAGGTAGGCATTGCTGTACGAAAGACTAGCATGATAATTTTCTGAATTCCCTTTCCTCCCAGTTCCCAAAACAAAATTCCAAGTGAGCCCACAGGAAATATACCTAAGTGATGGTCACTCTGCTCTCAGTGAGAGAAACATCTGCTTCTGTATTTCTGCTAAAAAAACCCAAACAAACCAACCAAAAACCAGCCTATAACTTTGCCCTACTCCAGTTGATTATTTACTTGAATTGTACACACTTTGTGGGGATACAGCTTTTCTAGCATCTAGGATGCAAGCAAGTAGTTTAGAGCACGTTCTCCTAATGCAGAAAATGGCTTTAATACCTATGTTGCAAAAAGGTAAGCAAACCTCCTACTTTCAAATTACTTCTTGCTCTCTCTTCCTTATGGTAAAGCAACTAAATTTTAAACCAAGCAGTAGTCTGTAGCAATCTTCCCATTTCAAACCACTTAGCACATGTATCAGGCACTTGAGCATTCCAGTTTGCTACACACCTAGCTCAGACAATAAGCCTTCATTGTCCTTCCTAACTCTCCCTTTAGTAAACTCAACACAAGTCCTGAAGAATCTTCTTTGCTGGAAGGTGCTTCTAGCACTCTAGCAGAACTCCATCCTCCACTAAGATATTCCCTTACAAACTAACTTCCATGCAATAAAGTGAATAATGCTAAGATTTCCAACATAACAGTTGAAAACCTGGTATTTTATTTCTCACTGTAAACAGAAAAAAGTATTTTCAACATCTTAAAGACAATCCTATTTGCACATGTTGCTCCTTTTCCCATAGCTCTCAAAATAATTTAGCTTCTTCCAGGTAGGATATTCCAATCCTGTATTCATCCCTGTCTGTCCTGAGTTTGTGTCCTGTTTGACTATTATGATATCCTTAAATCAACTTGTTTTTTTAAATTTTAGTTGCACACGATCTAATAAATATCAAATTTTAGATATATGTTCTTACAAACATCTGAAAGTGTACCACAGTGAAAGAATGTTTCTATGAAGCAAAAAAGCCCCTGCATATTCCACCACCATTATTAAGTACCATAATAATTACATACTAAAGTTCTTACCCATTAAATTAATTTTGGTTCAATAGTTTAGAATACAAGAATGGATCCAGTTATTTTAAAAATACCAAACCTTTCATCTTTTCAGCATAAAACAATTCATGCACAGCTGGTGTGTTGGTTCTCAGGCAAGACTCTTCCCCCCCCTACATGTGCTGCTGAAATACACTTCAGAAGTTGTGGAGCAATTTGGATAAAAATGCATCAATGACAACAGTTAATCTCTCCCTAATTATACAAGTGAGAAAACAGGAAGGCATAGCCAAAATATAGGCAGCTCAGAATACTGTTAGCCATTTGTTTATCTTTTCCTTTGGAAAAGTAATGAAGACAATTAAGTTATTTCTGTTTTAAAATGAAATACATCTGTTTGCTGTAGCATTCTAGTGTGTTTGGATAACCATGAAATAATTAAAAACCCTTTAATCTTAATTCATCCCATGTTATTCTAGACTGCAGCATTAATAAAGACATAAGGACTACATCCAATGACCATGCAAGCTAGTACTCTTTGGAGCAAGTGACTTCTAGATGACACACAGCAAGGAAATCAACACACTACACTGGTTACTCGTTATGACTACTTTTTTGCTTGCTGTTTCCCATATTGAGAGCAAAAGGAGGTATGACAGAAAAACAGGCAAGACTGATTTAAGCCACATAATATCTATTTGTTTCAACTGGCCATTTAAAGTTTTTAGTTATTCAGATTTATATCACTTACAAAACAGTAATTACTACCCCTTGCAAAACTCCTTCAGAATCCGAAGCTGAAACAGGTTGTCAAGAAAAATACCTAATTCAATTTTTACAGACACCCAAGCTACAGAAGCTGTAGCCTTGTAACACTCCCCCCCAAAGTCATTCTAGACACTCAGATACCATGTACAAAAATAACCAACTGTCAAGCTAATAGAGATCCCGCTACCTGAGAGGAAGGCCATCAAATCTCAGAAACATACTGCAACCATCATTCATTCAATAGTCACATCAATACATCTAATAAATTACTAATAAAACCTACTACAGTCATACCACCCCACAGCTCAGGATAAAAAAAAAAAAGCAAGACTGAAAACCTGATAGAGCACATCCAGATGATTTTGATATATTAAAAAAGTCACTAATACCTTCTATAATTGTATATGGAAATCATCATCTTTTGAAGTTTCAGATGATATTGAAACCGTTCAGCAAGTTCACAACATGGCAGCGTACAAACATGAAAAACGAAGAAAAGATTTTCTTAATCTGAAGAGAAGCAGTACTACAGTTTGACATAGCCATTACAGAATGTTTTTGGCCTGTTCTTTTCACATTTGTGAGCTGAACACAGGTGCCTCACAAGGATTTAAAAGTGGATTTAAAAGTAGATTTCAATGCTACAGACCCCATGTGTGCTCCAAGCATCAGGTCACATTTATTCTCCAGTTCCTTAAGTCATCTGTAAAATACTAGCCTTGAGAACCAAAAAAAAAGCACCACACAAGAGGAATACTACATTCAGTACCCTACAGACACACTGCAAATTCAAGTCTTTTTTGACAAATCACTTTCAAGACAATTCTGAACACTTACTTCAAGGGCTTAGCAGCTATACCTATTTTTTACCCTTAGCTTTGGTGAAAATTTCCAGGAAAAGACCCACTAACATCCCCCTCGCCCCACATTTTTGTATGCTAAGCAAGCTTTGTAATCAGTATGTTTGGAATATGGGAAGAAAGAAAACCTTGATAAGACATTTTCATTCATCTACACAAAAGGAAGTACACAACTGTTTGACCTGAACCAAGCTCTTAAACTGATACATATGGAAGTTATGTAAGGGAATTACTTATATAAAAATCTGCTGAGGAAAATACTATGAAAGTTTCTTAGATGGATGGCTTCATATGGATAGAAATGAGGGAGATTTTACTTTTATGGAGTTTAATGTGGGAACTCCATCATATATTAAAAAGCAAGGCTCATTTTGCAGTCTTGAGCACTACAAATATATAGGTCCTTCTGGTAAGTAGGAACTTTCACTCTTCTCATGAATATCCCCCAAAGGCACAGCAGCCCCAAGCTGACATGCCAGAACAACAAAGTTTGGAGCTTATTATTAGGAAAGTACTCCAGTTAATCCTACCAAGTAATTTACCAGATGCTGGGTATTCTCATCACTCTAGAAATTTATAAGCTGCTAGATAGTCTTTGTTAATTAGTTTTATTTATGAAAGAGAAGAGTCATAAGTATTTAGCAGATCACCACACAAATATTATGTTTAAGTCTGTGTACAAAATACCAACAGTCCTAGCCAATACCCACAAACTTAAACTACAAGAAAGCTAATACAGAAGTATCAAAGTAATACTAGTGACAAAAGCCAGCCTACTGAAGAGATTAAGACAGCTAACACTGTTCCTACAATGAATGTGATTAAGTGCATTATCAAATACAAAGGCCACAACAAAAATTCACAATAAATTTAACACTGGAACATTCCACCACTTTTATATTTCAGAGCAAATGACAGTGTTTCTTACCATGAACACACTATTGTACTAATTTCTAATAAATTTTTTCACACTTCATTAACAGAGACAGATCATGAGGCTGCAACCATTATCTACTTTAAACTTGTTTATATTGGACTACCTTGAATGTTTTAAAAAGCAGTACCTAAAAAGCCTTGTTTATTAGGTACTCCTACTAACCAATCTGCTATCCAGGTTTGGCAGAATTAGTGTGGCTTCTTACTGCAGTGTTCAAGACAGTGATACATACAACTATCAAAATGCTTGTCACATGTAAACCAGTTTATACTGAAACATAATGAGACAGTAAGTTAAACAAGTGAATCAACACAGTCACTGCAAAAAAATCATAGCCTTCCAATTAAAGATAATAACCATCTCATAAGCTCATATGAATGATGTATAGTACCAATTGCTTTCAGATAAACTGGTTTATCATACAGGAAATGTAAGTAATGGTGACTGTACTATCGTTGTCTCTAGCCACCTCAATTCAGCCAACATCTACCTGTGACAGAATAACAATACACACAAGCAATCTAGCCTGCCTGCAACTCTGAAGAGTCACTACCAAATTGGAAAAAACAAAAATGCCATGCTTTTTACTTGGTCTGAACGTTACATGGAAGAAGCTGATTAATTTCAGCTGCTTAATTAGCTGTTCAGCCTCTCTTTTCCATCCCCAGGCTCTGCAAGAGGCATAAGGTAGAAAAAAAAAAGTCATTGAAAATGCCGAGAGAATAACCTTTCATGGCCCTATTGGTTGGAACATTTTGATAGTTCTTAAACAATTCAGCTCTCCTCTAAAACATATGAGAGCATAGGTTTGTTCCTCCACTATACTCTAGCTTTATGTCTAGTTCCAATTAAGTCTTATGTAGAGCATACCCAGTACACTAGGCCTGTCGTGATCCCCCGAATGGCGACGTGTTGTCTGAGTATTTTACTTCCCACCTTATCCACCATCCCTCCTGCAGCCGCAAGTGAAAGGGAAAGCGAAGGACCCATCACCCAACCTCCCCTTCCACATCTCACAAGCAACTCGAAGGGAACAACCCTGCCCTCGTAGCTGGACCCAGACAGCGATAACTCACTGCAGGAGAGCCCGTACGCAGGAAAGGATCCCCACTCTCCCCTTCTCGCCGCGGTCCCGGGCCCAGCCCCTCCAACCGCCGCCGCCGCTGCCGCCGCCGCCGCCGCCACCACCACCGCCGCCACCACCACCACCACCACCACCTCCCCTCCCCCGCGGTTCCCTTCCAGGCACAGGAATAAGGGGAAGTGGGAAAATCGGGGGCGCCATTTTGAGACGGGAAGGGAGAGGCCAGCCTCTCCTCCCCGCACGCCAGGCTGCCCACCTCGGCAGCCCGCAGCAGGGCCCAATGTTCCCGCAGGGCCCGGCGGCAGCGCCCGGCGGCAGCGCCCGGGGAGGCGGCCGCCGGCAGAAGGCCGAACAACAAGAGGCCCCTCTCCCCGCGCCCCCCCTCGCCGCCGGGGCCCCCCGCCCCGCCAGCGCCTCCTCACCTGGCCGGGCCGCGGCGGCCGCGCGTGGGGGAGGGGGAGTAGGGGGAGTAGGGGGAGCCGGGCGGCGGCGCGGCGACGTCTGTCCGTCCGGCGGGGCTGGCGGGTGAGCCGGGGCAGGGTGGGTGGAGGAGGGGGAAGAGGGGAGGTGGCTCCTCGGCGGGGCGCGGGCGAGGGGCGGGGGCGCAGCCGTGCCTCACCCAGCCCGCCGCCGACTTCCGCCGCCGCCTCTGCCCCGACCAAAACACACACGCACACACACACACTTCCGCCGCCGCCGCCACGTCACGGCCCGCACGCGGCATGCGCTTCCGGTTCGCCCGCCCGTCACATGACCCCATTCTTTCCCACCTTTTTCCCCCTCCTCCTTTTGTTTCCTCTTCCCCTCCTCCCCCCTCCCTCTGCCCGGCCGTTACCATGGCAACGCGGGGGGCTGGTACCCCTTCCGTACCCACCCCACCGCAACGGTCGCCACGTGCCAGCTCGCGCGGAGGCCTCTGGGAGAGGCGCGAGGCGGGCCAGGCGCCCCCGCCGGCCCGCGGCACCCGGGCCCCGCGTTGCCGCCGTCTGAGGGAGCACAGGCGCGACGCGGTAGCCCCGCCCCGCCCAGCTCCGCTGCCTGTGTTTTGTAGCCGGGTAAGTGCCGAGGAGCGACTAGTCACTGCAAAGGCGGCCTGTCAGCAGGCTGGGAACTTCGTCCGGTTGATCCGCAGGGCGTCCCCTACCTTCTGCTTCCCCTCAAGGCCGAGGAGAAGAGTCTCTGGGAGCCACCAAGCATCTTCCGTGCCTGTCCTCTAGGGACTGCCGGTGCAGTGCAGCCTGAGGGGGCCGCTGAGGTGCCAGGGATGGGAGCTGGGTATCACACAGACAGAAGGGTCCTGGTTGAATGCTTTAAAAGAACCAGTTTCCAAAGCTATTAGTCAAATTAGTTGAAAGAAGGAACTACACGGGAAAATTTGAATTACAATTGGGAATTTGCCTGACTTTTAAAAAATTTAACAACCACTGATAAAGCCTTAGAGATAGGCTCATTATTGGGAGACTGCTAAAACTTAAGAGAACAGGTTGCTAACACAGAACAAGTCTTGATGGCTGAGTAGGTGGATACAAACAATCTGACTTAATATATGCAAGTATTAACACACCTTGCTCTAGAGATTTCTAGAGAAAATCAATACATCATTGATTTTCTGTATTACTGGTGTATTTTGTGAAGCCTTTCTAATCCTGTGTGCCTTTTTATGTCTATAACTGAGGAAGAAGGTTGAAAAATTTGAGGATAATTTAGGGATGGTCTTTAAGAATGGTTAAAAGGCTGGAAAACTTGCCTCACAGTAGAAGATGCGAAGACCTGCTGACCTTGTAAGAGAGAAGGCTAAGGATCCCTTGGTCACAGACTATAAGTGGGCTGTATAGGAAACAAAACAGTGATAATAAGTGTTTCTTCAGTCTAGCAAATTTAACAAGGTCTAATAGTTGGCATTTGAAGGAAATAAAAAACAGAACCGGTAAGACATTTAATAAGTTTATCAATAATGGCATTTAATCATTGTACAATTTAATGAAGATTGTTTAGATACTCCATCACTGGAAATAATGAATCAAGATTTGATGTTGCTGTCTGCTCCAAATATGCTTTAGTTCAACCACATGTATTTAATCGAAGCAGAAATTAAGTTAGGGAAAGCCTATGGCCAGTGTTATACTAGAGCTGAGGCTCCATTATGCCATTCATTCATAAAATATATGACCTTAGTGTTAGTTGTCCAGTCAATCCTCTTGCCAATGCAGATTTATCTTCTCCTGTTGTTGCTGCTACTTTAAAAATATGCTGAGAACAGAAAGGCATAATCAATCATGTCACAGCCTTTTTTTTTTATCATCTCCACTCTTTAGTGCTGCTTTAGAAATACCTCATTATTTGTAAAATATTATAGCCGATGGCCTTGTAGAATGAGAGGGAAATCAACAAATCATCATATCTGTCTGCTTTTGTGTTTTACTTTTTCTTTGTCTTTTTTTCCCCTTCCCTAGTATGGCTATATCAATACTTTAAAAATTACTGAAGTAAATGGAATAGAACCAGACTGTCCCTTTTCTTTTCATCTTCTTCAATTCTTCTTTTCCATGTACTTTTCTGTTATTAGCAGATTGGTCTCAGAGTAATAATTTCACCATTCTTCTTTACTAAATAAAAGTTAATCACTTAGATAAATGCTTTTTGTAAGGCCAGTATGTAACTTAAAAAAAGTGAAAAAGACTTCGAGTTCACCAGTGATGTAAAATGCCAGACTAGGTCTAGAGAAACGTGTTTGAAAGCATGCAAGTTTTCTGAGCTGTGAGTTTGCTGAAGCTTACAGTAAAGACTGCCTTTTAGAATATTTGTAAGAGTTGCCCTTTAAATCAGGTAATCCTGCCCTAATGCACTGCTTATTTGCCCTAACCCTCTGACTGGTTGCAGTATGTTCAACTGCACTGCAGGATTTGCTGAGCAAAACATCAGAATCCTGATAAACGGATGTTTTTTACTATATACGTTATGAGCATACAGCCAAGCACCAGCCAGCATCCAACTAACCTGGCAGCTACTCGCTTACTCGCTCACTCAATCACCTTCCTGCAGCAGGACAGATAATAGAATAGGAAGAACAAAAGCAAGAAAACTTGTGGGTCAAGATAAAGACAGTTTAATAGGTGAAGGAAAGAGGAGGGGGGAACGGCAATCCGAAGGAAATCACTCACCACTTCCCACAAACAGACCAATGTCCAACCAGCCTCCAAGCACCAGCCATCTTGGAAACCAGCTCCTTCTTCCTCTGCCTCCAATTTTTATTGCTGAGCATGATGCTATGTGATATGGAATATCCCTTTGATCAGTCTGGGTCAGCTGTCGTGGCTGTGTTCCCCTCCCAAGTTTCTTGCCCACCCCCAGCACGTGCCCTGGGCGGGGATGACGACAAAGTGCGGGAAAAGGAGAAAGCCTTGACCCTGTGCAAGGACTGTTCAGCAGTAGCTGAAGTATTGCTGCGATATCAACACTGTTTTAGTCACAAATCCAAAACACAGCACCATATGGGCTGCTGTGAAGAAAATTAACTCAATCCCAGCCAGACCTAGTACATACATGAACAGTTTGGGATGAAAAAAATGAAAATATTACACTGTGAATCTTTAGAATGACTTGAACTTAAATTCAATTTAGAGATTAAATGCTTATGTCATACATGGCATTTCATGTTTCACTTAATCCACTCAAATGAAGAGCCACTGATGGAAGGTATGATCCTAGTCTGTTTCCGTTTCCAGCTGCAAGCTTGCACCTCTTGAGCAGGTTGTGATACCCTACAGCTGCAGAGTCAGTTGGATCAACTACTGATGTCATGCAAAAATTACTTGCCAAAAGACATGTTTTTCTACTGGCTCAGCTGAGTGAACCAGCTCATCTGTGGCTGCAGGCTGACTAGATCTGGTGTAGATGAGAGTAAAGGAGGATGAGTTCAGAGAAGAAAAAGAGCCAAGAACCACCTGTTTGGCAGTAGACTTTGTTTAGGTGTAATGTGAAGCCACATGCTCAGTTTACACAAGAATAATGAGAGAAAATCCAATATATAATGTAGCAATGTTCCGAAAAGAACTGTGACATTCCATATGAAGGGATCAGATAGTCTATACTTCTAATATAAATAAATAAATACTTTCTAAATCCAGAAAAATCTTTCAGATTAGCAAATGTATCTGAAATTCAAGGCTGAATGGAATTTTTGATGCAGGAATTACATCCATGTGATATAGTTGCACTAAGAAAAAGGGAGCGAAAGTGATAAAGTAATATTTTCTCATGAGAGAGAATTTTTATCTTCAAAATCCTTTGAGCAGACTTAAGATACGTAGGCCATTTTGCTGAAACTGTGAGCATGAATGCAAATCTCACATGCTTTTTTGTCTGTTAAGTACATAGGTGGTCCATGTTTTGGATTATGTGATGGATACACTCTGAGACTCAGATCCTACAACAGCAGAGATATGATACTGGTGTGCTGCTAGAAAGTACGTTACATGCATGAGGTTCTCACTGGCTAACTAACTCCCTGACAGCAACAGAGAGCTATAGTATGTCTCTTTTGCTTTGTGAAACTCCCAAATTGTTCATAGCTGGTTGACACTGACGTGTGGGGTCAGCAAACAGCAAAGATTCACTGTGAATGTATGAAATAGAGGCAGGAGAGCATGCGGCGGTAATCAAATGAGTGAGTTCCAGTTACTGTATTTTGGGCTTGACCGGTCTGTGAATGTTAGTGGTGAAGAAGAGTTTCTTCTGTTGTAGTCTGGACAAATAGCTGTTTAAGAAAAGCTCTGAAATCACGCAGATAGCCCTACCAGTGATCATGTTTTCATATTTTATGTCATCTTGGGTCATATGTCAAATACCAAAAATGAAACTGTGTTGGATGATGTTAACAAAAAAATTTATGTTAGTGGGTCATGATTTCACCAGATGGATTTCTATCTATTTTCAGCATTTCTCTGCAGAGTTTAATAATATACTCTGTTCAGTCTTTTTGTGTTTAAATCTGACTCTAGATGTGTCATAATAAATGGAAGTTGACTTTAGAGGACGTGCAGAATCTCTTTATTCTGTTTGAACTTCCCAAATTTCTTTTTCATGTGTCCACCTGCTATAATACCCTTTTTTCTGTCTTTCTTCTATCTCTGTGTACATTGTCTCTGTACATCCATTGGTTTGGTCACGTCATAGCATATGGAATGTGTGCAGCACATAGAAAGCAGTAATTTTCTATCTGTAAATGAGTTGAATAAAAAACATGAAAGTAACCAGGCAATAGCAACAGCAAAGTGTATCAGCATGGCTAATGTCCTTCAAGAGTTTCACAAAATTTGCAGCATTTTACATCAAGTTCTCTGGCCTTCAGAGACCTTAAGGAATTGACCAGCTTAGTGCTTTGACTTCCATCTATGCCAGCACCATAGTGGGAATGAGAACTATGTTGCAGAACATGGGGTCTTTGTGCTTCATAAAGAAAGTAAAATGCAGGGTTTTAGGTGGTTTCCATTCCTGTTTTAGCCTGAACAAGACAGAAAAAGGCACTATATCGTTGGAACTGGATGTCAGCAAATGGTGGTAACTTTCAATTGACAAACACTGTTTAGTAAAAAAGTACTGCTGTAGAAGGGAGTATTTTGTTCAACCTTTTCCAAAACAGATTTCTCTAGAGATCTGATTTTTTTTAACATAGGAGATGACAAATTCATGCTGTAAACAAGAAAGTTTTGATCTTTTTTTCTAAAACAGAGTTCAGGGGTTTTTTTGTTAATTCATCAGCTTATCTTTAAAATTTACAGATTCTTCTTACCCTACAAATATTCTTCCTGCACACCAACTAACTTTGAATCTAAGAAGGAATGATTATGACACTGATTCCTAAAATGAGCGGAATTATAGAGAGAAGGGGCAGCTCTTTTGTTGGATACATCTACATGGAACTTTGAGTTCACATTTTGTATCTGCACGGTGGACTTAAGAAAATACCTAGAAAATAGAGGTAAGAAACTCTAGCTTTTACTACCCTTTCTTATATTGTGTGTCTATCCATAATCTCCTGAGAATGAATTTAGCCTGGCTTTTACCACACTGAATCCTGTCTACTTTTAATGCAATTCACAGGAAGGCAAAATCTTTCCAAATTCATCCACTACTATTTTAGTTTCATTTCTGTGACTTCAAGATTCACATTTTTAAGAATTATTTTTTTCTGATAGGGCCTGAAAATATGGATGCAGTTTTTACAGCTTAATAGTAAACTATTTTTTATGTAGGTGAAAGAGATATATTCTTCTTTACTTTTTTACCAGCCAGTTTTCTACAGTATCTACTGTGCTATAGTAATTTATAATAGAAGCAGCTCCTGCAGTTAAAAATGTTTTTCTGCTTTCTCTGGCACCTGGATGCATCTCTCATGGAAAGCAGCCAGTGAGGCATTTCCCTCTTCCACAAAGAGGCTAGCAAATGAGAGCATTTCTACGAGCAGGTTTTTGGTCTGAGGAGGTTTAGGGTCTGCTTCCAAGAGATGCATGAAAGATAGCTAAGAGAAGCATGTATAGTTAGTAGGTTTCAAATTGATTCATAGAGACCTGCATCTCTGCTGAAAAAAAAACCAGAGGGGCAAAACAGAGAAGGCTGAGGACTTCTCTACTTGTTTCTGCAATAGGCATTCTTTTTACATTGCCAGGCCCTATTTTTCTGCCTTTAACACAACCCACTCCATCGGGGCTGAGTGGATTCTTTCAATTAGCAAGTGTGGCCACCTACTGGGGAAAAAAACAATGTAAAAATAAAATAAATCAGAAATAACAGAACGTACAAAAATGGTAATACCTTGAGTACAGGTAGATAGCCAGCTAGAAATACAACAGGCACAAGAATAAAAATTCAAGTCTCAGTTTCCTGTGCCGTACTATTACTGTATAATTTTTGTGGTGCTATACTTTGCTCTTCTTCTGTATAAATAGTTCTCTCTTCTGACAGCTTTATCCTTACCCAGTTACTCCTCTCAATCAGGTCAAATTCATCCCTGATTTCTAACACCTGCAGTTTTGTTCAAATCACAATTTACCCTTTACTAGATAGAAATTGCACCTGACAGAAGAGATCACAAGTCAAGACGTAACCGATCATTTTATTTCATTTATTAAACTACCAACAATTATTGCTTTATTTGGCAGGACCACTGTAAACTTTAACTAACAACAATTACGATTGAAGGAAGTATAAATTAACTGAACATGTTAAGAGCTTACAAGAGCTTCTTTAGTTCCCAAGTGGTAATGGATGTTCTGTATTAGCGGTGTTGTACAGCCATGTCTACAGCAGAAAAACACACCCACTTTTGAAAAAGGGCACCAGCAATGGCCACAGGTAGATAATAGCTGAAGATAATATATGTTGCCTGGAGAAGATAAAGCTACATTCACGTGTGCTAGAAGCTAGCTGATCATAGTACTGACGTGTACTGTCGATGCCTCTGACAGCCGGAGCAGGTAGTCAGGCACTCCTACTGCCCGGTGGCCCGGTCATCAGAGAGCGATCGCTGCCTGAGCCTCTCATCTTCCATTTGTAGGAAAGGGTCCTGAGAATTCACTTTTAATTTAGCTCCCTTCATTTTAAATCCTTATCAAACAAATGTTAGAGCCGAGAATAAAATGGCAACAGCTGGTAATGTTTGTTAATTAATTACGGTTAAGGTCTGTATGTTTATCTAAAATTGGTTTTGCTGTCATAGGACTACAGAGAATGGAGCAGGATGTGATTAAATTTAGATGTTTTGCTGAGAAGAAGGGGAGAGTTTACTAAATGTCACCTGAGAGTAAAAGTCTTTGTAAGAGCTGAGGCGCTTTTAAACAGCGGTGAAACTCGTGCAGTCTTACCCACGCCGCTTTTCTGAAATAATCTGCATCTGTTTCTAAAAGGCAAATACAGTGGTTTAGGTATACGATGTGTTGACTTATTTAAGCCAAACAGTAAGAGCATTCACGTGTCCTGATATATGGGTAGTGCTAACAGGCTTCTCTCACCCACCTCCATGCCATTGCATAAACAGGAGATGCAGTTTTCTCTAGAGGAACAGTCTCAGTAGAAAATATTTTACTAATCTGTTTATACACGTGACAACATTTGTGAAAGGGGCTGTATATTTTATTAGAATAATTAATAAAAATGTAAAGTTTGATCAGACTTTTGACCATGCAAGACCTTCTTTCAACCCAAAGAAGACTCAACCTGCCTGTCTGAAAGCTGGTGGATTTTCAAGGACTTCAATAATTGGTCTAAGAAACACACAACCTCTGCAGTTGCAGCTTAATTAGTTTCTTCGATCATGATGCTTACAAAATGGCCTGAGTGCAATTTGCTTCCTGGCTTTCTCCAGGCGGTGTGAGGGGGGAGGATGGTGGGTGCTGGGTGCGAGGGAGATGGCGGGAGTGTGATGGGTGCTGGGTGCGAGGCAGATGGCGGGGGTGCGGTGGGTGCTGGGTGCGAAGGAGAGGGAGAGGGCAGGAGTGCGGTGGGTGCTGGGTGCGAGGGAGACGGCGGGAGTGCGGTGGGTGCTGGGTGCGAAGGAGATGGCAGGGGTGCGGTGGGTGCTGGGTGTGAGGGAGAGGGAGAGGGCAGGAGTGCGGTGGGTGGTGGGTGCAAGGGAGATGGCGGGAGTGCAGTGGGTGCTGGGTGCAAGGGAGAGGGAGAGGGCAGGAGTGCGGTGGGTGCTGGGGGCGAGGGAGACAGTGGGAGTGCAGTGGGTGCTGGGTGCGAGGGAGAGGGCAGGAGTACGGTGAGTGCTGGGTGTGAGGGAGACAGCGGGAGTGCGGTGGGTGCTGGGTGCGAGGGAGACGGCGGGAGTGCGGTGGGTGCTGGGTGCGAGGGAGATGGCGGGGGTGCGGTGGGTGCTGGGTGCGAGGGAGACAGCGGGAGTACGGTCGGTGCTGGGTGCGAAGGAGGTGGCAGGAGTACGGTGGGTGCTGGGTGCGAGGGAGAGGGCAGGAGTATGGTGGGTGCTGGGTGCGAAGGAGAGGGAGAGGGCAGGAGTGCGGTGGGTGCTGGGTGCGAGGGAGATGGTGGGAGTACGGTGGGTGCTGGGTGCGAGGGAGAGGGAGAGGGCAGGAGTACGGTGGGTGCTGGGTGCAAGGGAGACAGCGGGAGTGCGGTGGGTGCTGGGTGCGAGGGAGATGGCGGGGGTGCGGTGGGTGCTGGGTGCGAGGGAGATGGCGGGAGTGCGGTGGGTGCTGGGTGCGAGGGAGAGGGCAGGAGTGCGGTGGGTGCTGGGTGCGAGGGAGACGGCGGGAGTGCGGTGGGTGCTGGGTGCGAAGGAGATGGCGGGGGTGCGGTGGGTGCTGGGTGCGAAGGAGATGGCGGGAGGTCTGTGAGGGCCGGCCGCGCTGCCCGCCCCGCACGAGCGCTCCCGTCGTTGCCTCCAGGGGGCGCTGTGACGCCGCCCGCCGCCGTTACCGAGCGGGGTGAGCGGCGCCCGCGGCCCCCTGCCGTCATGGCGGGGCAGCTGCGGCCCGTCTACGAGGGGAAGTTCACCGACAGGTTTCCCGAGCTGTCGGCCGTGAGTGCCTTCGCCGAGGGGGTCTTCCCCTTGCCGCGGAGCCGCCCGCCCGCTCTCTGTGCCTTTCTGGGGCCGGGGTCTCGCCGTGGGCTGCGGGAAGAGGCTGGAGGAGGGGCAGCGTGTGGGGCGGGCGGGCGCATCTCGCTGCGGTCCCCCCGCTCTCCTCCCAAAAATGCGTGTGGCTCCTTTTTTCCCCCCTTTTATTAAAACGGGGACAATTAGACGACATCTTGTGTAAGGTGTCAGGTCCCAGTTTGAGTAGTTGTGCTTATTAGTACAATGGGTTCGGTTATGCCTTATTTTTTGATTGTATTGTTTAGGCTGGAAAGTTGCTTCCCACTGGCGATGCGGCTGCGAGTTGCCTCACTGAGGTTTTACCGAGGGTGAGTTGGTTTTTCAGATGCCTCTTGTGAAACTTTCGTAATCATTTCCCATTAGTGATAGTGCTTTGAGACAGGCCTTAAAAAAAAAAAAAATCTGTGAAACCTTGGTCGTTTTTTCTACATCCCATCTCATTAGAAACTACTGGTTTTTTTTCACTGTTAGTTTTTGTCACATGGGATCATAGAGAATAGCTGGTAGGATTGTAAAACACTTCTGGCGGTTCTTTTTCACTCTGCATATTTTACAACATTCACCATGCCTGTTTAGATGGGACTACATAGAATTGTTTTAGACAGTTTTTCTTTGGTAATACAATTATAGTGATTATTTTTAGGAATTATTATTACTTCTGATGGAGGTCCTTCTTTATCAACGATACCCTTCAGAATTGTGCTTCCCACTGGCCCTTCCCCACGCCTCTGAAGAGTCGGAGGGTACTGAGACACAAACGGATGCCTTAAATAGAAGCTCTCCCTTTAAATGGGTAATTTTTAAAAGCCCAAAACTGTGGGTAAAATAATTTCTGAAATTGTTTCATTGGTGGTAGAATTCTTGTGAATCAGGTTAAAGGTTTCTGAAGTTGATAAATGTAACACCTACTTTTCATGAAGTATCCGTGAAGAAGCTGTTGTCCACCTTAAAGCTGGAACCACATAGTTGAAACTTAGCAACTGTCTGGTTACTTCTGTTGCTGGTTTGATAAAATTTAGGCTGGGCTATGTTGACCTTATGCTCAGAATATCAGCATGTGCAGAATATCAGCGTACGCATGTGTTACAGCCCTAAAACGTCCTCATGTTTTGTTCTTACCTCTGTGGAATTACACTGAAGTGGCTGCAGTACATTTTCTTTTCATTAATATTTTATGAATATCTGGTGTAAAATTGTTTTTGCTTTGCCTTATATATAGCCCATTACTCCAACTACTGTGCGAAAGTTTCGAAATACAACAAATCCAGCTCCTGGTGTTGAAAGAATATTCTACGGCAGAGCAGATGATCCTGACATTGCAGCTCACTTGACACATGGCATAGAGTCATGTTCTTCACTCAGTGTAAGAATGTGACTCGTTTACTTTTGCTTAAGAATGTCCTTAATAAGAGCAACTGATTTCTTCCTAGTCAGGGATAAAGGTACATAGCTGAGTGATTTACACTGCAGTATTTCACCACTGTTGTGGATTATCTGAATTCTGAGGTCAATTCATAGGATTTAATTAGCATGATTGAAATAGGAAAACACTTGAAGCTCAGTGACTTTTATCAGTGACGTAAATTTTGCAATGACTACTGAATTATTAGTTTCATTTCAACATTGAAGTTAATGAATGGTCTTCTACCCACAAATTTCGCTGCTTTCTTCTTTACTGATTACAGAGTTAAAACCTGTTGAGCTCTTAGCAAAAGAACTGCTATCTGAGAATGTGCTTATAGTTCAGTGTAATTATTATGTATTCTTTCTTACCTTTGGGTTGAAACTGATTTTGTTAGCTAGAAAGTGATGTTTTGGATATGTCAGACTATTTTGTGTGTATTCTTCAGAAATTATTTTTGTAATCTGTAATCAACTGAAGACATCATTGGTGATTTTATCACATAATTATAGTACAAATTTCTAAAAATAACAGTTGTGTTGGTAAAATACACTTTTATGATGCATTTCATCAGCTGGGCTTGTAAATTAATAGTTTTCAATTTTACAAATGACGAAGTTGAGGCAAAGAGGAGTTCAGGTCTCAAAAATAAGTCTTTAGGTTGAAACACGTAAGTCCTGATATTAGGGGATGTTGAGTAGAACATTTATTAGGCATATCCAAAATGAAAAAAATCAGGTTCTTCGTGTCCCTCCTCAGAAGTTTTATGTTGAATGGATTGATTTGTTTAGCCTGTACTGTCTGTTGAAGACTGTTTCACTTTGCATTATTAATTAAATATTAACTGGAGGAAGAGTTGGAATCTTAGTGAGTTCTTTAAGTGTGGGTTTGGATCAATAGTATTTGCTACTATTTTCAATATTTCTTTATATAACATTCAACAAGAGTCTAATAGTAAACCCTCTCTAGAGTCCCCATTACTTTGATGGGTAGCCTGAAAAATCAAATTATTTGGGAAGATCAAAATACCCTGTTTTGACATTTTTGAAACTTTTTTTTTTAGATTCCTCCCCCCCTTGAAGTTGACCTAATTTTACAAGTAACTTCTATTGACCCAAGCCCAGTGTGTACACCGAGAAAAAAATTTTGTCCAACCTAGTGCTAAGCTTTGAAAAGCCTGCTGATGTAATTTCTGTTGGTATGTCATTTTAGGATGCAATATTAGTGTATATCTTGAAATATTATCTTTAAATTCTGCGTTGGCAGAATTGGGATTAGCTGTTTAGAGAATAGATAGTTTTAACTGCTAGACAATAGATGTTTTTAATCATAAGCACCAGGAAACTTGGTTCCAAAGAAGTTATATTTATAATAATTTTCACACTTAAGTCTTGGTCACGTTATAATTTGACTATAGTTTCTAATATACACTAAGACCAGAAAGGCCGCAGTCTGAAATTTTGTAAATTAACAAGTGGAAAAACTGGCATAAAAATAAAAAGTTCTGTCTCACAATATGTATTTTATTTAGCTGGAAATTTAGCATAGCAATGATTATTAGTGGTCTCTCAAAATACAGTTTTGTTTGCAACTTGGTAGATAAAATTATGTCAGTGTAATCATATTACACTCATTAGAACACTTATGATCAAACTTTTGTTCATGTGTGTGTGAGAGGGTAGCCATATTAGTGTGTGAATGATTAAAATTTGCTGGTTTTCCTGCCTCTTGTGTTGTGTGTGATGTTTTTAGGCAGCTTCATTGATAAATCCACTTCCTAAAACTAATTTCCAACAAAAAATACAAGACAAAAAAGAAGCAATCTACTTTAGTAATCGTCAAGCACCCTTGGGCAGATCACACGATTATTCTTCTATGTTACCTAAGGGCTTGGATATAATTAATACTACATTTGGAACAAAAGTCATCCAAGGTAGGAAAATTTAGTGTTAAAACATATTTCTTCTGCAATCTGCAATTTAGTATCTAGCAGATATTCTATGCTTCCAACAATTCTGGCATAATAGAAAAGTTATTATTGTAACAGTTATGGAAAGGCATAAAAATGTACTAGTATTTTTTAGTTACGATGAAGAAACAAGCAACTGAGAACATTTGGCAACTAGTAGGGCTTTTGGCTCTGTTCCAGCTCTGTCTTCATAGATTTCCCTGGAGAACCGTTTAGGTAGCTGACAACTTACCTTCCTTTTCCCAACTATTCTAATAGGTCTAATAAAAGATGTGAATCTTTTATTAGAATGTGAATCTTTCCTCCATAGATTGGAGCAAATCATGTATGTGTTGACCATGTAGCTCTCTTGTGACAGTTATGTTCATCTCAGTTTCTGTGATTCCCGCCCCCCAGTCCCATGTCATTATGCTTTAAGATTCTTATAGATTGACTAGAAATGTGGTAAGAAGTATCATTCTTCCACAGTATTAGCAACTTCTCTAACAAGATATTGTTTAAAATTAAGAATCAACTGAACAAAACACCCATCTCCCTTACCTCCCCCAACCATATATTTATTCCTTACTTTCCAGATGTATCAGCTGGAGAGCTTATAAATCCACCAAAAACTTTTGAGGAAGTGGATAAAGAATCCAGAGAAGGACATGATCTGTACATCATGTCACACAATGATTATTATGTGGGTAAGTTCAAAGGTTGGTAAGAAACCACATAGAAAGTTCTAATATAAATAAAGGTAATTGTTCCTCTTTGTATCTCCAACACATATTGTGCAGTATTTTTTGAGATGTAAATTATTACTTTTTACTACTGTATTAATGTAATATAAATTCTTTTTAAAAGTAATGATGTGAAAAAAATACTTCTATGCAACTGAGAGAGCATGACATGTTTCTAGAACCGTAGATCACTTCGTGGTGGGTGTATTAGACAGTATAAGAACTTAATGAAGGAGTTGGAAGCCTGATTTCTGTTGGGTGCTATTTGAAAAGCAAAGTATTTCCAGGAAGCTAGAAACTCATAGATGCCCTGGTTGCTTATTGAGTTTGGCATTGTTTATGCCACTGAAAGCAATCTCAGGCTTAAAGCCACAGACTGGGAGCCCAGCCCATTCCAGTACTTTCACCTCTGGTTCTTCTCTTTTATCAGGATCCAAACAGAATTTCAGGGCAGCTAGACTTTCTGATGGGGAGCTCAAGCTCTGGTTGCAGGGAGTTTCAGGCTGCTGACTGGCTCTCTGGAATGCAGGTTCCTCAGCCTACAGCATCTTGCCTGTGAGTCTGTCCCACAGCCTCTGTCTCTGCCCTTCCAGTGGGCTGTGGCTCCACTGCTTCAGCCTCTGGGGGCTGTACTTGTGTGAAGTCGTCTGCTCAGGGATAGTTACCCTTTATCTCATAGGTCTGCACAGGAACAGAGTGACAAATAGCACTCTGAAATGCAGTACTTGTATTACTTTTGCAGCCACTTCTATTTTTCCCAGTTCCGTCATTTCCACAGGCTGAGACTTATATTGCTGCTCTGTAATATTAGTATTATAATAAAATTGCCCATTGCACTAGTACCAACAGTTTTGTAGGTGTAGGCCAAACATGTAAGAAACTGCAATACCGATATTTCAGTCGTAATAATGTAAATTTTACATGAGGCAGTTATGCAGAAGTGAAATTATAGTACTGTGTTCTCTCATTGAGAAATTCTGCTACAAGTACTATTGGTATAAATTGGCCAAACTTGTAATTTTATTTCACTTCTTCCCCACCTTTATTAGGTGTTTTAGTGGAATTATTCATTATCTGTTTCTGTCTCCTTTGTAACTTCCATCCACAAGATCATGGGGAGGCCAAGCCAAAACCAGACAGACAGCAAAAAAAAAAAAAGTCAACTCTGTGCCCCAGTTTTGAACAATAACATAGCGATTCCATGCTGCCATACAGCCACTTATTAGAAAGCATGCAGTGAGTAATATTTTTTGAAAGTTCCAACTGCCATTCTTTTCAAAAGGTGATTGAAAAGAGCTTGAAGAACCAGAATGGCATTTTTTTCTGTGACAAGAAACATGTGTTTGCAGCTCACTTACAGAGAGTACTTATGTGATATTCTTGTATGTGAAACTTCATGTTATAGGCAAGATTGGATTAGGCAAGATTCGTGAACAAGTAGGGTAGTGTCTTGTTTACAGTGAAGTCAGTGGCAAAATTTCCATTGAAGTCAACATAGCAAGAGTATATCTGAAAGTGGAGCACCTCAAAAACATTCTTTTCCTTTTAGCATTTTTTTTTAACAAATAGTAAATTAAATGGTACACATCTCTGCTTAGGTACGGACATTATAAAGTGATTTGTTTGCATGACCCTCACTACTTAGGCTACTGGTATTTTTTCATTAATTCTGTTGGGCTTGTCTTTAGTCATACATAAAAGGACATCCAACTGTTTTATCACTGAAACAGTTTTTGCTTTTTATTTTGCCTTTTATCTTCACTTTTGACAATGAGATTATTCCTAACTACTTAATAAACATGGAGAATGCAAATTAGTTATCTTTAATTGAACAGAATTGTTATTTAGTTATTTGCTTTTGCTTCACTGTTTTGTCTTAAGAATGAAGACACTTAGTACATTTTTCTTCCTGAGGTGTTTTATACAGGTTGAAACGCTTACTTTTTCCACAGGGGAAGCAATAAATAGGAAATATGACTCGCCAAACTTCAGCAAGTCTTTTGTTTATGGAATAGAAACCCCTCACTTTAAAGATGGGCGAAGTGTTTCCAAATCCTTAAATTGGCTCTATGATCTGCAATTGTAAGTTGCAATGATTTAACCAGTTAATTAGTGGTGTGAGTTCTCAAGAAGAGCCTTCATATTTGAAGATAATTTTACATGTCACAATCCCATCCTTAGCTATATTGAACTGAATAGAAGATGCAAGGAGTAGTTTTCAGAACAGTTTATCCAAATCAGTTCTACCATAGCGTAAGAGCACTTGGTATGTCTTTAGCATTACGTAAAGACATCTTTGATTTTAAATAGCAAGATTTTTCAATTACTGAATTTGTGTTTGTCTTGAAGAGGAGTTGCTGTTTCCATCTAACATATAATAATATTTTTTTAGTGTTATTGAAAAATTGTTAAACAAATACGTGTGAGAACTATTTTAATAATTTGTAGGAAGAAAGCAGCAAAAATCGTATCAAAACGAAGTGATGATTTCAAGGAAAAATTTCAACCTCAGCTTGGAAAAGTCCTTGATCCGTAAGTAACCAAAGATACTTTCTAAGAACAAAATTAACTCACATTTGCCAAGTCTCCGATATCTTTTGTGTCTTGGGTAAAAATTATAACTGTGCACTCAATGCTCCACTGCAGCCCTCAATTACAGAAAGGGACTAGTTAGGCTGATAAGTATGCAAGTTACCAGTGAGGGCTGTATTGTGCCTATGTGGTGAAGTTAAGTGTTACTGTTTAAATGGTCTGTATCTGAATTGATCAGATTTGCACCAAGCGAATCACAAGCACACTGTAACATTTTGTAGTTAGGAAGGGTTGAAAAAACTGAAATGTCTCACCTGTTGTTTGGGAATTTGACCATTTTACTTGACTCTGACACTATTTTTGGTCATCTTTGTTACATCACTTGTATTGTCACTTTATTGCTTCCTTGGAAAAGGACATGGAACTAAATTGTGTTATTGGCTAGCAGCATGTATCAATCTCAGTCGAATCATTACAATGCTTCATAAACCTCAGGTGATCTGGAACAGCTTTTTAATTTTACAAAACAGTGCTTATGAAGAGCTGTGGTAGTCCTAAGGTACAGTGTGGCCAGGATCCAGCTGTGCTATAAATCTAGGGTTCCTGAATGTATACAAAGACTGTCTTTGCAGACGCTCGAGATTTCTGCAAAATTGTATCTGAAGACTCGCAAACAACATTCTTGACTTTGGTAGCAAAATTTAATTTTAAGCTCAAGATCACAGCTTAAGTGACTCTGGAGAACTATGCCCATAGTACCTGTAGGGAGAGAACACAAATGTGAGCCAGTCTCTCTTTTCCCCTTCACTGTGTCCTAGCTTACTGTGAAGTAGACCTGAAGTGTGAGCAACATGAGGCCGTATGATCAGTCAGGGAATATGGGTTGCAGTGCAAACTCTTACCCAGCACTAATGTTACAAGACAGATATGATCTAACTTGATTTTATTTGGTGAATTTTACACCATCCACATCCTATATGTAATATGAAAATGATAAAAGAAAAATACACATAGTAGTTTTTAGATTACAGTGCTTCCATCTCTGTGTGGAGTTTTTTGTTTGTTTGTTTTGTATTTTAGAACAAAGCACTGATTCTCTTTTCAATTTTGATGGAAATTTCTGATTCATGTAACAGTTTTAATTATTAAATATAGAGATAAAATGAACATTGCATCTTTTTCAAACGAAGAAATAAACAAACAGTTCTTTAATGTCACCAACAGCATCTTAATTTTTCTGGTAAATAAAACTGGGCCAAGTTTTCCAGGTGGATATTGGCTTGGTTGCTGGTTTTGGTAGACAGAAAATTGCACGTGAAAAAGCATGTGAGATGTGATTCAATTTTTCCACTTTAGCCAGAAGTAGTTTATTTGGAGACATTATTTCAGTTTGGTTTGTCCTAAATATTCCTATTATTTGACTTGGATGTTATAAGGACTTTTCTCACCCATTTCTGTCATTGTCTTAGAAAAAAAATATTTTAGCGTAGAATGTTCTTCCTTTTAATGAGTATAAATATTCAAAAAGTTAATGTTTGCATTTGGTTTTGTTATATTGTGAACAGCAAATGTTCTAAACAGGTTTATAAAGGGATGCTTTTCTGGAATGGCAACTTTGAAGCAAAGTACTAATAAACAAATTTCAAGTGAACTGTGTGTATCATCTCTAATTATATAACAGATGATCACATTTTTTTAATGATAGCATAGGGTTTATTTTGGCTATTAATACACTATTTGACAATTAACAAAGAAATGTGCTTATTGACAGTATAGCAGAAACTTTGAACGTTCCCCCAGGCCATACCTTTGGAATGTTACTCCATCCAGATGAATATGGTAAGTTCAGGGGCAGAATAAAATCTTACCTTGTTGATGAAACTATGGCGAAGCAATTACTGATGGTTGTGTAGTATATAATTTTCCTACAATCTTAGAGGCAAGGTACAAAAATTTAACAGTGACAGTAAATTTTTGGAGGGAAAATTTGAGAAGCATTGAAATTGCTAGTGGAAAAAGAATGCCAGAAATAAAGAAACTTTAGTTT
Source organism: Mycteria americana (assembly GCF_035582795.1). NCBI lineage: Eukaryota > Metazoa > Chordata > Aves > Ciconiiformes > Ciconiidae > Mycteria > Mycteria americana. The sequence continues at coordinate 41,574,282 of NC_134366.1, read as the reverse complement.
TTGGATGTTCATGTGGGTTGTTTGTTTGTTTGTTTGTTTTTTAAAGCCTCTGTATCTGAATGTAAACAAAATGGGAGACGGCAGAAAACTCATATTGACATCAAAGTGACAAAGGCTATTTAAATCACTTATGTTTCTTTCCTCTCAATGATTTTCCCAGCACTTCTATAAAAAGAGTAAAAATAACAAGCAATAAATAAGAATAGTAAGAAGTTTTTGAAGGTAGCAGAGAGACAGAAAACAGATTGAAAATAAGAAATTATTCATTTTCATTATGACAAAATTTTGTAAACTAGTCAACTCAAATAGTCAATGTTGGGATTGATGGTGGTTTAATATTATGTTTAATGACTAGGAATACAGTGAATAGTTAGGCAGCAAAAAATGTAAGTGGCTCAAAGTTATTTAATTAGTCAAGACCAGAGAAGGCTTGTTCAAATTCTGCATAAGCTTTTATACATGCTTAACTATGTAGGGTGATAAAGTTAAATATTTTAAATGTGTTCATATGCTTGTCCTATAAGGAACAGCAGAAGGAACTGAACAAGAAAATTCATTATTAACAAGTAGAAAATAGTGCATATACATTGCTGTTAGAAGGGGATTAGGTGAGCTACTCCTGTTTGTTACTGGACTCTGAATGAATTTGCACTCTAGAAAGTGACCATGGTGTCTTGGGGACTTGGATGAAGACTGTAGCGCAGTGTGCCAAAGTGTTTAAAAATACTAATAAAGTTAGGATACATAAAAAATGGGAAGAGTAACACAAAAATAGTACATTGTCTTTCTAGAAATCAGTGGTATATAAATATTACATTGACTTTTCCATTGGTTCTTGGAAGTATCCTGAAATACGACAGACTGGAAATGATAGATTAATAATACATGTTCTTTTGCTCTCAATTATCTGGACATCAAGTAACTCTTACTGCTGTCAGAAGTTTTGGAAGCAGTGGATGGATTTGTGAAGCTATATTAAGATGTTTCCAAATTTTTGATATTAACTGCACGTGAGTAGAGATGTTGTCATATGGACCATTTGATCTTTTAATGAAATGGCCGTATTGAATGTTCAGCAGTGCTGAAAATCAGCATCTCAAAACTGAAATTCTCCTTTTCCTTAAGACTGTAAGCCATTTTTTAAAATGTCTGTTTTCTGTATATGTGCAACTAATTGTAGAAGTGTTTATTTTTATAGGAGTTGGTGATCTTCTTCACTGCTGGGTTCCATGTGACTTCCTCCATGGCAAAGACAGAGAGCAAGCTGTCTTGACTACAGTTCGGCAAAGTTTGAAGAAAGCTAACTATGAGAATTTTGACATGTTACTAGAAGCCTTCAGGCATTATGATAAGGTTAGTGCTTTGAAAAAATATAAATGTAAAGGAGTGTGTGACATTAGCGCTCCTGTGCTATGGAGATACGGACATGAAGGAACACAAGCATAGCAAGGCAAATATAGATGAAGACTATAAAGACAAGAAAACTTCATAGTTATTGTATGTTTTATATACTGTGATATGCTATGGAATTAAACACAACAATATCTGGAGCCTTTCACAACAGTATTTGGAGTATCCAAGTTAACAGCAAGCAAGGGACTTGTGAGCAGGAATATTCTTAGCAATTTTTGCTCTTCAAAATTTGGTATTTCTTCTTAAAAGAAATAAAGTTGAAGGTATTGCATTCATATTTTCTTCCAAGTTGTACTTTTTGACTGAGTCACCAAGCATCAGAATTTCATATCTTTTCTTTTTTTATCTCTGGAAAAAAAATTAATAATTGACATTTCATATGTAACATTAATTGTAATGTATACAGAATGATTGATGCCTTACTTTCAAAAAGAAATCTTGGCTTTGCCTCAACATTTGTGATTAGACTGTTATCTTGTCATAATACCCTGTCACACTGACTTACTTTTAATCTCAAATCGCTGTATTACTTAAGTTGAAAATTATTGATTGGCACTTTTATATTCATATTTTTAATTTCTAAATTACTCAGGGTTTCTTTTTGTACTCAGCAATGTTACTCTTATCTATCTATATATATATCTGTCTGTGTATATAAACACATAATGTGTATGTATTCCTTTTGGTTCAGCCTTTTTATAATGGCTGTTGTAACAACTGTTTTATTTTGTTTATAATAGAATGGTGATGGAATGATAGACAAGGATGACCTGCGAAAGTCCTGTTTTCAGCTTAATCTGAATCTAGATTATGAGCTCCTGGATTCCTTGTTTGACTGTTGTGATTTGGATAAAGATGGTCTGATTGATTATGTGGAGTTTGCAAACTTTCTGAACTGGAAGGACAAAATGGCTGTTAAAGAGTTTGAAGAAAAAATAATTACAAAAGGTAGATGACTTAATACTGGGAAATTGTGGAGATGATCTTGTTCTTACAACAGCTACTGAAAGGACATTTCTGGTGTTGACTAGGTGCTCCTTTAGAAGGGTAGGATTTAGAATGTGCATGTAGTCCTTGCCTGCCACCAGCAGAGCCTCAGATACAAATGTATTTCCGAACCCTGGAGTTCTGTGTTACATGTTGAGAATGTCCCATAAATCAGGAGACAGTAAAAAATCTCGTAGAATCATTATCAGATATGCAGATTAATTATCTTGTGTTAACTGCTTTATAGTTTTTCAAGGATTCAAGCAATGTTTTTTTACCTCTTAGTCTATAATGTGCTGATAATAAATCCTGGCTGTACCATAACTTTTGTTTATAGGGAAAAAACTAGATGCTCCTGTTCTGCCCGAAGACACAAAGACAAATGATGAGCCACTGGTGAAGCAGGAAGATCTTGCATTAAAAGAACTGGGAAGCTCAGAAAAGACACCAAAAATGCTTACAAGATCAACAGATCATGTATTTGCAAATTATCAAACAACTTCTTCTCAGTATAATGCTGTAGTAGGTGGTCTCCCAACAACCTGTAAGTACAATGGACTAAGCTTCTCACTTCTGAGTATTATTTAAGACAAAATCAGGAGCAAGTTTAAAAAGTATTGCTACAGGTTCTACTAATGTACAATAGTGAATTAATTTATCTAAACTAAATTTGTTTAGGATTGTGGCTTGGAAGTGGGCATGGCTTGGACGTTCGGCATGGTTAATCCATTCAAAACGTGAAAGTTAATCTAGATGTCTTTGAGCAATTATGCTAGTAATTTTGGGAGAACAATATCTTACTGGAATCACCTAAAAATGTTTTTAGCTGGCATTACTGGATAAGTACTAGAATATTACTGCAAGATTTTCTGTTGTCGTGCTTCATGATGTAGTTGAAGCTAGGAATTCTAAAAATATGAAAAAAGTGATGAGGAATAAAATGATATAAATTCTTATTGAACCTATGTGAGACAAAGTATCAAATTTGTTCCTTTTCACACAAAATGTTTTATCTTCCCTGGCACTATCTTTACATACAGGCTTTTCCATGCTACGTGTTCATTGATTTCCACAGGTTATCCAGTGTGTGGTGTTCCAACTATTCGTTCAGATATTCCTGCTCCTCGAATTCGCCGCATCAGTGACAGAACTAATTATGGTGATGAGGCCAATGCCTATTCATTATTGTTCCCTTCTGTCTTCAGTCAAAAGGGAGTGTATGAAAGTGCCTTTTTTAAAACAAGACCAAAGGCAGAGGTATAGTGCATTTCTTCAGAATATTCTTCCAAGGTAAATGTACCTTTAGCCATGTGGGAGCGGAAAGTCATATTATCAAATAAACAGGTTGTAAAATTCATTGTTGCAACATTGCCACCTTTCTTTACATCCATTCAACTATCTGAAAAATATGTACTCTTCACATTCAAAATTATTCGTAAAGGTGGCAGATATCAATTTTATATTGATAATTTTATATTGAGATCCAACTTCAATATAAGGGAGTACGTCAGGACGTTGCTACTCACATGCTCAAAGGTCTGTCGAACGAGGGTTGGTAATTAATCTAGGGTTTAAGAGTCTATGACTCATCATTTCTGCAATGTGAGAAGAGCAGAGCAGTTGTGAAATTTCCATCCTTGGACATATTCAAATTTCTGAGCAAGGTCCCAAGCAACATGGTTTAATGGTAAATTTAGCCCTGCTTTGATTATGTGGTTAAATGGATGATCTCCAGGGACCTCTTCCAGCCATTATTCTATGAGTAGATGTCTTTAAAAGCCCCACAAGAAGATTTTTACAGGTGTGTAAAACTAGTTTATATCACAGAGGGACGTTCAGTAGAAAATTTTACTCAAGGTGTGTCTCCTCAAACAAACCTACAGGTTTTGCTAATGGCAAATTCAGCAACCTGCCTGAATATACCTTTTAAGTGCTCTGCTGAGCACAGGGTTGTAGGCTCAGATCCACAAAGGATTTGTACAGTGATAGAGGATGTAGGGAGTCAGACACCAGTCTCATATTTCTGAAGGGAAAGATAGACATGAGACTGTAGGGACTTACTTGAGAACTCTGTGATTTTTCCATCTGATATCTCTAGGGGCTGCTACCACTCTGCTATCTTGCAGCCCAGAGTTCCTCCCACATAAATACTAAAACAACTTTGCTCCTTTTTCAGTATTGTTTACTCTTTTGCTTCTACATTTGTATGCATTTTCTAGTGAAAAAATATTAAGAGATAACTTCATTACCTGAAATACAATTTATGAGGCAATTGTAACAAAATGTGAAATTACCATCTAAAATGAAAAAGAAGACTTGACAACCTCTCTCTTTCTACTAGTCATTATATTAAATATTCAGTCACATTTGAAAGTGGATCTGGAATTTGAGTATGTATTTTACAGAAAAGAATGTTGCTAATTAATGGGTGGGGATGTAAAAGGTGTGGTGTCATGTTCTATACGTACCCATAAAATGGCTTGTCAGAATGTCGTGTACATGAGCATTTACCATTTTATAATCTAGCTCTGAAGCAGGAAGTCCGTACATGCAGAATATAGGTAACAGTAAATAGAGTTCATGCTTCATTGAGAAGCCCATTATACCTGTCAAGCACTAGATAGAACTCTTCTCTGAAGTTATAATGTGGCCTGAGATGTCATACTTCATTGTAGTGTATACAGAGTTCAGTACAGAACCACCTCTGAGTGTGTTAAATCATCCTATACTCATGAAATGGACTGTTTCAATGTTTTAGTGATGATCTTTGATTTATTTTGATATGGAGCATTAATATTTTCAAACATGTAATAGCTAATGAAATTATTATATGAAAGCCCAGAGTCATTTAATACTACCAGTTTTTATATAGGCCTGTAGAAATGAATGCGAATTCTGACTATAAAGCAGTTTCATAAGGTGACTCTTCATGTTACAAAAGAAGAAAATAGATCTAGGGCCTGCTATTTTCTTCACTGGAATTCATCATAGTCTATTGACAAGAATAGAAGTTATGTAACTGAGTAATAGTGTGTAATTTATATTCAACATGATCATGTTGATAATAGGTAATGGTCAGTTTAGCCCTGTCTGCATACTTGTTAGTCTGTGGTTTAGTCAGTGATTATTTTATGGCTTTTGATGAGCCAGGACAGAGTTGTATTTTAATATGGTGAAACCGAGTTATGAGAGTATATAGTCCTTCGTGGTCCCTGCAGTGGCATCCTGTAATGGAATATTGCTTATAGTTTAACTTTCAAATTTCACTAGCTTGTTGAAGACATTAGATCAAATCTGGTTTGTTTTCCTCATGAGTAATACTATTGATTTAACTGAAACAACACCTATGCTTAAAGAAAAAATTTAGTCCATGTTTTCCTCCTGTAATTTCAGCTGGCATAAACTGTCATAGATTTATTGGCTAAGATGAAGCTGCAGATTTGCTGTACTGTGGATCAGGCCTATATTTATACAAAAGACAGTTTTAGAGAAAGATGACAAACAAGATTGATTTGACTGTGTTAAAGTCTTGCTTTATCAAAGCATGCATAAAATCTCCATAGCATAAATACAACACACACACACACACACACGATACAATTGAAGAAGCCAAACATTTGCTAATACTAAAAAAAGCACAAGTCATGTCAATATTCTTCTAAACCCACCTTCCTCTAATGAGTCAACAGGTCAGTGTAATGAGGCATGCAGTAGGGAGCATCCAAGTGAGAAAATATGGAAAAAAAAAATTTCTTCTAAGTTACTTTGGTGTAGAACTATAGCAAGACCCAAAGTTGATGTGAACAATTTCATTTTAGTCACTTCACCCAGACAATAATATAATCTGATTTATGTTGATAACTGCAAACACTAAAAATACCATGGATAAACAGGACTTGACTTAGAGCTTTTAAAAAACATTTACTTTTCCTTGAATCTTCCGTGTTTGATTTTTTCCAATGTTGAAGTTGCATCGACGTTACTTTATTATCTAAAGACAATTTTGTACACCACAGCTTTCATCCCAATAAGATTCAGATTTACTTAAATAGGAACTTCTTTGGTTAAGGATGCAGGATGTGGTCTGTAGTTTTTATTTAAGAGTGGGAAAATATTCTTTGGCAAATAGAGATTGCTAATATATATAAAAGCCAGACTCTGTATAGTTTAAAGAAAATGCTGACCTGAATTACATGAATTGTATTATTTTGTAGATTGCACGAATTCTCCGCAACATTGGCGTGAACATTTCAGATGAAAGGTTTGAAGAGATATGGAAGCAAGCCTGTATGAAATATCAGAAAGAAGAGGTTTGTGTAGAAAGCATCAGGAAAGTACTGGATGAAGTACATGCATCACACACAAAAAAGAGTTGCTAATTCTAGTCTTTGGGCATTGCATTTACATTTATTTAAATTGATGTCAGTCATAAGTCTGATGCTGAATACAATAAGCATTTTAAATAAGGTGTGTTTACAGAACTGAATTCACTGTTTATTGTCTTTCTGAATAGTGGGTTCAACGTATATATATATGAATCTTTCTGCTATCATTGCAGTTACTAGGAACTGATATCCATAGGAATAAAAGAGGATACAGCATGTTTGTGAATGGAATTCAAATATTTATCTTGTATTCTTTATTTTATCTTTTTCACAGTGTTTCTGAGTATAAATAATAATACTTTGAGCATGGACACATTTTGCACTTTTGAATTTATTTTTTTCTCTCATAAACAGAAGGACACTTTTGAAAGTACTTAAGATAAATGTTTCAGATATACAAGACCTCTTAAAGATTGTTATCATAGAATGGCATCTTGCCTTGCTTCTAATGTTCCGTAATTTCTTGTCAACAGAATGGTAGCTAACAGAGTTCTGGTGGTGGTAAGTTATTTGGCATGTTTAAAAATTCATGTGAGAAAGTGCTTTACAGTAAGATACTAAGGAAACTACATAGTCATGTGTGTGGGATCTAAAGTGTTTTCATGAAATAGACTCCATAAGAACCAATTCATTAAGAAGTGCAAAAATAAATGCCCAGTTGTGTGGCAGTGGGCTCATATTCTTTATGCAAGCTTATGGCTATTAGATAGCAGTGTTTGGCTTTCACAAGCAAGAAAAAAGAATGGATATTTAGAGGTGTATGTGCACGTTACATAAAAATACAGGCTAGGTAGTCAGAAAAGTTTGGGAGGGCTTTCAGAGAGCTAACTGTTCACCTGTAACCAATGCAATTTCTTGGGAAGAGGGATCTTCATAAATGAAAAACACTTGAGGATCATTATGGAAATCTCAATGAATATATATGAAGTCCAATAAGAATAAACAGTGGAAAGCAAGTAATACTAAAATCTGCAACTGTGAATTGGAATGTTCACTCTTCACCTACAGTACTGAGTGTGGTATAAAACAAATGGACATTGCTCAGTATTGACAGTGAGAATGATTACTTTTAGACTTTTTCAAATTAATTGAAAAGAAAAATCCATGCCCAATGTAATCTTAACATACAGGATTTCAGAAAGAGTATCACTTTGTCACCCGTCAGTGCTGTTTGACTTCCCAACACATATGAATTCAAAGACATATTGATAGGCTTTAGAGCTGCAAGTTGTGTTTTGTGACTTTTATGTTTCCCTTAATATATTCCAATTGACAGAAAATAAAAATATTGTTTTCTTCTATATTGCAGTGTGATTGCCTTTATCTAAGTATGGATTTAACTAGGACAGCACACTACCTTTCACTAACCTGTGGGCTGTATCCAGGGCAAAGTTTTCCAGAAAGGGTTAGCAAAACAACGTTCACTATAGCACAAAAGCAATGTTCTAAGAGCAAACATACAAATTTAGCTCCTGAGTGAATTTATTCTGTTAACAGTTATAGTACAAAATCACAGAGACTGTAAATATGTTGACTGAGACTTTATGGACAAAACTAGTAAATGGCAAATCCTGACAAAGGTAAATGTTTTGGTAAAAATGAGAGTTCTAGACATATTGGGCCAAATTTTCTTCATAGAATTTTCATAAAAGTAGACACTGGATAAAAGACAGAGCACATTCAGATATTTGTGCACTATTTATCCATTAATCTCTGTTTCACTACAATGATTATTCCAAAGAATAGTGTATTTAATAATTATGCATTTTTAATTGGTTCTGTCAAATGAATTGAACTCCTCTTAAGCTTATCTTAGAGCAGATATATTGGTTTCCAGGGACAGAATGGGGAGGTCTTCCTTTCTACAGAGGTAGAGGCCAGGGTTTTCTTCTCCCCAAAAGCCATGCCAGGGATACTGACTTTCAATACCTGAAAACACTTACCTGTAAAAGATCAGGCTGAAGATTTGAATGTGCAAAATTATTTGTTATTGTTTCTATATTTCTGGCTCTTAATCTTCAGAATGTGAATATTAGGACAGATAAGCGTACAGCTAATATGACTTACTTGGCAGGGACTTGTGCTATGTAAAGCAGATGTTGGACTCGGTTATTCTTTTTACTGTTGTCTAATGGAAAAAATTGTCTGCACTGACTTGTGTTTGAGATGCTGGAAGATCCAGCCCACTGTTTTCCATAGAAATGTACGTACAAATAAATGTAGACCTTGCCTTGGTATTATTACTACATAACTTTAACATACGTCTTAAACAGATTAGATTTTTTTTTTTCCAGTAAATTTTTCAGTACAAATTACGAAGAATTGCTGGTTTTCAGTGATTTACCTGACTCAAGTAATTTCCTGGTCCTGGAACTCATTCTTGGAAGTGAATGGCCAGTTTTGTTTGGTTGGTTGTTTCGGTTTTTAAACAACTGTATGTAATTATTTCGGTGCTAAATAGAATGCTAATAACCCTTTATGCTAAGAAGAATACTTCAAATGGATGTCTAAGCAGAAAAGGAGGTATTAGGGCAAAGTGCCCAGAAATATGATTTAAGCCTTCATCTTGCCAACAGATACGAATAGGTAGGATGTTTTTGGAATAGCTTATACAGCCTAATTAGTTGGTGTTTGCCATTGGGAGGTATTTTTTTGGAAACTGGTTACTTGCATTTGACAGTCTATCATTGGGCACCATCTGCCTGTGTGGTTTCACCTTGCTGAATGGCCGGAATGCTTTTCTAGCAGATGGGTATGAGTTTAGGTATGCCAAAGAACCACTAAATGCTACATGGTTGAGTAGTTGGGATAGGGTCTATATTTCTTTATTACTCTTTAAAACTATATTAATTTTTTGAAAATGCTAACATATATTATGCAAACCTGCAGGAAAGATTTTGGCATCTTTGATCATGATTAATCTGCAAAGGGAAAGGTAGTTAAAACAGTCTTCACTGTGTTCTGATTTGCTAAGATAAGTGCTTGTTGATTTCTGCCAAATGTGTGTGACCTCTCTGAGCAGGCTGGAGTAGACAGAGAACTTGTGCATCCTGAGTACATATTCCTGGCTTCCAAATGTCATAACCATGGAAAATGTATATTCCTTAGGACACAAGTACGTGCAGCTGTGTACGTGCAGAAATTATACTCTAGGAGATCAGGTGGTAAATTCTATAATACCTGAATAGTAAATCTTTGGTGTATTCTGCATGTTTTCAGAGCTCACTCCTCATTCCAGTGCCTAGATGTAAATGAAAATGGCAAAACCAAGACCTAATCTGAAAAAAAGAGAAGGGCCTGAGTATCACTGACAGATTTTATTCATGTGGCTTTTGTGAAGTATCTCTTCCTCTTAACGCATACTTTTAGAAATAGCTTTTCTATAAGCCTTGACATTTTCTGCAGATTCTAGAAAATGTCAAGTATTTCTTTGAATCTGAGGTGGAATGAAGGACTGAAATAAGAGCAGAAGGGTTTCCAAAAGGTGCCAGTTAATCATGGGGTGATATTGTTTTCTCAGCAGTTTTCAACAGGTAATAGAGACATATGCAATCCCATAGGAATACTTTACTAAAAGTATGTCCCTACAGTGAGCGACAAGGCTGAATGCATAAGAAAATTTAGGGCTATTTTTTGCTAGTGAGCAATGAATATAACATAAGAATGTAAAGAGTATCTGTACAGGGCAGCCCAGAGGTTCTGTCTCGCCCAGTGTCCATCTGACAGTAGTCAAAAACAGGATTAGGGAGAAGTAGCAGATCAGGGCAAACATTATGATGTTTCTTCCTAGCAGTCTCCCAGTGTTTCAACCACTTCAAGTGGTTGAAAGGAAAGAAGGACCTTTCTGAAAAGCATATATTTTCCTTATATTCAGTGATCTTAAACACATTTCTCTTCATGAACTTACCCAGTCTGCCCTTGAAATTTTGTGATACTCTAGCCTTTGCAAGATCTTTTGGCAAGGAGTTCCATAGCTTTAGCAATACACTGAACAGAAAAACTAGCTCCTTTGCTTGTTTTAAACCTTCTTTCTGATGGCTTAATATGATGTAAGATAATTACTCTATTTGAAGAAACAACAAACAAATTAATTTCTAGACACTGTCAGTGATACAGATATTTATAGACCTTTGTCACATCCCTCCGAAGTCCTGGCCAGGGACTGCTTGCTTCGCTATTGCTTGTATAGAAATTGTTCCTAAGTGTTCTTTCAGCATGTTACTTTTCTCTGAAGTTTTTCTGATTCTGCAGCACATTTTCTGAGATACAGTGAACATGGATTTAAAAGTGGCAGATGGGAGTTTTCTGTGTGTTGTTAGTTTATTTCCCCTAATAACAGTATTAGGAATGATTACTATATTTCTAACATGGAGGCAGGGGTAGTTTCAAAGATGTTTTGTACAATTACAGGGCAGCTAGCACAGACTGAGTCAGTAAGGCACTGCTGAGTGCAGCAACCTTAGGATACATAGTTGTATGCTTAATGCAAACATAGTTCCCCATGACCTGCTTTGCTGATGTAAATATAGCTGTGTCAAGTGGATTTGATTCCAGTTTGCATGTTGTTATGAGAACAGAATTTGGTTCCGTTTATACACCTGGGCAGTCTATCTGTTTTCTTTTATAAAATGCTTTGCAGGTGTTGGATGGAAGATGAAGCCTAAGATTAAACTGGTTTTGCTTTGATAAATACTCTGTTTCAATGCCACCATGGTACATATAGCAAGGTAAATTGTTAAGCTGCTAGTGAGAGATGTTTATTATACTGAGATGTAATTCTTTCTCTGCATAAATTCAGCAAAGGGATCTAGCTACCTCTTACATCTATAATAGGCCTAGATTAGTGCACAAGCTCGTACTAACCCTGTGAAAATAAAGATCAGATTCAGTCTGTTAGCTTTCTTAAATGCCAGGTCTCTTGATCTAGGGCCAAAGCTAATGCTGTCTGCCAGTGTTCTTTTTGTTGTTCAGTCGCAGTGGGAGTGTAGAATAATGTTATCTCTGTACTTACTGGTCGTCTTATTCCAGCGGATTTATATGGGTAACAAAACAGCACTCATAGAATGGTTCACTCAAAGTACAGTACTGCTGAAGGCCAAATGTGAATGGGTTCCAGACTTCTGATCTCTCAGTAAGCATCTCTTTTGAAGTCCTGACTTGCACCCTCTTTAGAATGGAAAGCAGTACAAAGAATTTCTGAGGAAAAAACAAGCTAATGATTAATTACCTCATTTGAACTGGAGTTAAATTACAGTTAAAATAGTAACATGAAGCATAGGGCTTTTTGCCTTTTTTTTTTTTTTTTTGTCTGCTTTTGTCCTTATTCTACAGGCAGGGAAACAAAGACTTATATTGCCATTTTTTAGGACAAGTGTTAAATGCGTTTGTAGCTAGCAGGCAACTGTCCCTGCATACATGCAGGCATATAATTGTCTGTCACAGACCTGGTTTTCTTTTCTAATTTAATCACACAGGTGGTTAAGTAAACCAGTTAACGCTTGTTAAACCATCAGTTAACCCTTGTTAATCATCATCAATGTTTAATACATCCTTGCTTAAGATAGTACACAGTTCACCTCTAAAATTGTTTTGACATGAAACCTAATACCAGTAACAGAGGGATAAGATTGGGACCAAAAGCTTAGATATCATAACAAGTATTTCTCACTTGAATAATAGCTATTGTTTCTTAAAAGTTGTTTGGTTTTTTAATTGCTGGGAAAAATAGCAGTAGCCTGAGTATGTTGTCATAGAAAGTGCTAGTACTTCATTACTGACTTATTTTTTGCTTCGAGCCATTTCCCACCATTTATTGCGTTCTCCAGCTTTTCAGTTCAGATGATTTACTTAGGGATAATATTGAGGATAGTAGGAACAGCCTAATAGTGTTTGCAGGTGGTCAGAGATGTGCTAACAATGCTCCAGTGTCATGATTATTGGTCTTATTATTTGAGAACAAGAAGAACTGAGAGATTATTGAATAAAATGCTGCATGACAAGCATTTGTTCATAAAACTAGGCATGGTTCAGATGAGTGGTGGTTGTTTCCCTTTCTGCTGCTTCTTCGTTGGAGAATTAGGCAAGCAGAGTGCTATCCTGAAAAGACCTTTGCATGAATTGAAGAGCTTGAGCCCTGGGGCTTGAAAGATGTCAAATGTCATGTCAAATTCTCCCTCTGGTTAACCACATAACAGAATTGGTGGGGAAAAAAGACCCTGTTTGGAATGAAAGAAAAAGAAACTAATGTTTTGTATGCTGTTACACACTTTCTGTGGATTATTCCCTTCTTCAGTGCAAAAAAAAAGGAGGTAGGGGAACAGTCTCTCCTCTTTTTCTTTATTTTACTGAAGAAAGTAGAAAAAAAACAATAAGAAGAAAATAGGAGAAAGTGGGGAAATTAGAAATAAGTAATGTATGAAAAGACACATTTTTTTCTTTTCAAAGAGAAGAAAAACTTGCATCAAAATGACTTTGTTTATTTTTCTTTGATGAGAATAACAAAAGTCTGAAGCGACTTTCCAGTCAGCTCCATCCATTTCTGCCAAAGAGCCCACATGGAAGAAAGCTGTGATTCTCTAAAGGGAAGTGTCTGAAAGTACATTGACCCTTTCTTGAAATACCGCAGAGGGTGTGTGAGAAAAGATGGATTGCACCTGTCTATAGAGTAGTAGTCATTCTTCAATATTAAAAGATTATTTGAAACATTGAGAGAAATGTTGTGTATTGGATTGTACAGCAGCGGTATACCAGTACAATGTGTGCGCCTTTGCGATATGCACCTGTGTAATATGCAGCACCTTTTACGGAAAGACTTTTATGCAGGATGGTTATACCATATATCATATTTGTTTCACGTCTAGCTACACTTCTTAGGACAGTAAGTCCAATTTATAAATTCCTGTAGTGAAACAGAAAGCAAACATCAGATTTTAGATGTATCTAGAGGTTATGGATGGGTTATTGCATATATAATGATGAAATAATTTTAACAAATAACTTCAGTTACCCAGCAGCTCTTAAACTGAAAAGCAAGTGCTGATTTTCTGCATAGCCCTTTTCAAACAGAAAGTGCCCGTTTCTAACACAGAGGGCATATGAGATATTCAGACAGTATTTTATTATCCCAAGAGGTGTGGGAGGAAACATTCCCTGTTAGGCAAATAATTATTTTGTGGAGAAGGGTGGAGGAAATGAGGGAAGGAGCAAAAAAAGTAGGGGCAAAGAAATTTCTCCAGAATGTGTTTTTCTTTCCCCCCCTTATTAAATCGTATATGAATTTTCCATAGAGGGGATTTCTTTCTGTCAGTCACCTAATTAGTCAGAAAAAGGCAAGTAAAGGCAATAAAATTATGACTGTCTCCTTATTCCATTTGTACTCTTTTTCTTGATATGTTGAAGAAACACTGACAAGACCCACAGTACTTATATATATCACTCATTATAAACTAGAATAATTTATTGTGCTGATTCTTTATTTTGAATGACTACAGAAATATGCTCACGAATCATTGTTCTTCTCTAAGTTGTTAGCCATGTAATACAAATACAGTATTTTATTATTCTCTTTAATTTCACTGGAAACTGTAGAAATATCAGTAATTATCACTTTACTGAGTGACTGCTGGTGGGGTGATATGGAAAATATACTTGCCTTAAATATTTTGTGGTGTTTCGTACAAGTGGGAGGATATGTTGTATTGCTTCAACTCTGTTTTCCTGGCAGAACCAAGAGCTGGAACAGCTCCTCGCATTTCTGACAAGCAACCCGTTTGTTTGAATTTCTAGGTGTCATTCACATCCTTAATTCCAGGATTTGAAGTCAGTACTGTTATTCTGGCATTGTGAGTTGTCCAAAATGTTTTCGTCCAGAATTCAAGAATATGTATTTCCTTTTAACTATAAATATGGTGATTGAGATATATATTTATGAGAAAGGATAGTTGGTGGTATTAAGCACAAAATCTCTATGCCTGTCACTTAACTGTAGGCAATTTATTGAAGCACCAGCTTGCCTAAAGGTTCCTTTATATTAAACAGAAGAAAATATATGGGCTTGTATGGCAGTTCTGTTTTTCAGACATTTTTCTCCCTTTTCAAAGACTAGGGGAAGGTTTAGAACCACTTTGGTGCGTCAGTTAAGCACCTGAGCTTGGTGGGATGTTTCCAGCACTTAATTTACCTTCCTCAGTCCCTAGCCTTCATTTGTGCCTTCCACGTATACATACATTAGATTACCATGTGGAACAGAATAGTTTTCCTCGAGATTAATTTACTTGTGAGTTTGTTTTTATTAACCAAAGGCCTTGCTTTGTAGCGCAGCGTTTGCTCAACATTTGCTCTTCATGATTCATGTGATTTAAAGCTATTTATTTTTACTAGGTGGCAGTAGAAAGACTGGGAAAAAATCCTCGTCTCTGAGATAAAATTTAAAAGCTTAAATCCAGCCTCTAATTATCCCCTGCTGTAGCTTTTTTAATTGAATATGGCTGGCAAAAAAAAGTGAGGGTTTTTTTGTTTTTTTGGTTTTTTTTCCTGTCGAACGGTGGCTTTGCCCGCTGCGCCCCGCGGCAGCCGGAGCGCGGGCTGAGCGGAGCGGGCGCTCGCCCGGCAGGGGGCGCCGTAGCATTTCCCGGCTGGGGGCGCGGCGGGGGCCGGCGCGGCGGGGGGCGGCCCCGCCGCGGGCAGAGCGGCTGCTGCCGGCCGAGCCGTTGCTCAGCGCTCTGCTCTCCGAAGCCAACAACGTGCGGTGATACGTTTCACTGCTGTTGAAGCATAGGGTAAATTACGCCCCTTTCTCTGTATTGCACTTTAAGGGGGAACGTGAGTTTTGGGGATGTCTAATTGTGTGTTCATTCTGGTCCGTATAACCTTGTTCTCCGAGAGAAACGCAAGTGAATAATTCCAGACTATTGTAACATGTTAATAAACACCTTATCGTACTTTCTCCCCTGCTACGCATCCGTGTTATTAATCATGTTTTTTGTAGTGTTTATGTGACTTGATTTCAACATACAAATTTAAGCAGGTAACAGGTTTTCAGTCAAGTTCAATAAATATTAAACCAACGTGCAAATGCTGACGCAGGTGAGGCTGGGAATATTTTTTGTCTGTGAGGGTTAGCGTGTTTGTATCTGCAGTAGCCTTAGTTTGTAGCTGAGAGATCTTCAGGAAACATCACATTTTATCATTGATGCAAACAATAATGGAAAGTTATATAAAAAAATCTTATTCCTTTAATGGTAAGTTTGTGATTTGATGTATGTAGCAGCCATGGTGAATGGCAATTAAATGGGAAAAAGGAAAAAACCTTAAAGGAGCTCCAAAAGCCACAGGATGTTTTATGGTAGTATTGCAGTAACAATTTACAATAACCTAGCAATTACGGGAAAGGATTAATTAGTGAGTGCACGTATTAGAGAAATATTCATGTCCTGGGTGTTAATATACAGGTTTTCATCAATCAAAAGGCAAAAAAGTTTTTTGGTTTTTTTTGCTTGATTTTTTTTTTAAGCATTGATGATATAAAATACTCTTGGACTAAAAGGATGGAAAAATTACTTTAAAAAATTTTAAATGGCTATTCATATTTTACTACTTATACCCCTGGTAACAAACATGTTTTGAATTAAGCATTTGGCCGTGTAATGCTTAAGTATGGGGTTTTCAGTAGTGAATTAGTTACTCTGTTGCTCAAACACATACTGGTAATGCGTTTTCTGTTTGATTCTCATTTCCTCTCAATGCTAAACTTACTTCATGGTAAAATATACTCCAATTCACCCAGTCACAGATTCACTCTAAATATCTGCCCCCAGGAACTGTTGCAGAGCAGGGGAGCAGAGCTGGGGAATGTCACATTTCCAGCTCTTGACTTTGAGCTATATTAAAACCTATCAGTCTTTCTCTGTAGAAAGCAAAATGAAATCAAAACAAATCGAGCTGAAAATCAATGAAATTGTTCCTGTATTAAGGAAAACCTGAGAGTATATAATTTTTTTCTCTGAAATCCTCATCTGACAAATTTCTTTTTCAAATAAAAACCTAG
This sequence comes from Mycteria americana, assembly GCF_035582795.1. Classification (NCBI taxonomy): domain Eukaryota; kingdom Metazoa; phylum Chordata; class Aves; order Ciconiiformes; family Ciconiidae; genus Mycteria; species Mycteria americana. Next base: position 41,557,452 of record NC_134366.1, on the reverse strand, counting down.
ACTCTAAGCCAAAAGACATCTTTCTGTAAGGTCATAGAGATGGGGGAAGGTAATATAAAAACTCCTGTATTCAAAAGGACTATTCTTTTTTGCTTTTTAAGTACTGGAGATTTAACCTGTTTTCAATTTTTTTCTGGGACCACTTGAATTACTTTTAAGAGGTCTGGTATTTTAAAGGATAGGCTATCAGCATTTTCTAAAAGTAAAGGCAGTTAAAGTTCCTCACAGAGTAGCTAGAAATGTAGGTACTCACAGGCAGGAGACGTTACAAGCAAAGTAGTATGTCTTCGTATTACTTTACCTGTAATCTTCCAGTGATTCATACTCTAACTTTGTTACCAGGTTCCTGAATTTAACTTCTGCTTTAAAAGAAGTGAATAGGAAGCAAGTCCAAAATCAGTTATGACACTCTTGTCTAATGGCAAAGAAATTGAGCCAACATCCCAATTCTCCACTTGCATATTACTTTTTCTGATTGATATAGGGGAAAATTAAGTCCTAGTCCTGATGTTGTCAGGTTCCCTGATGTTTTATTTTTTTCTTAACATTTTCTTAAAGGTTGGTGAAAATTCTATAATTTCAGCTGAAAGAGCAGCTACAACTGTAAGAGTATTTTGAGTTGGTTTGAATCTACCCTTAGGGTTGAATGGGAATTGTGCTTTGCTTGCAAAAGCGGATCCTCTCCAGTGCCATCCAACAGCAAAACATTGCAGCCCTTGCAAAGAAGTCTCCATATTAGCAAGAGCTCTTGCCGCTGGCAGTGCTGCAGAAAGTGATGATAGTGACACAGAAGTTGCTGACAGGCTGACACGGCATATTAATCTGTGGACAAATGGTTCATGGTCAGACCATTGTGCAAGGCACTTGAGCCATGTTCCGTACTTTGTTCAATGTGTGGGCTTGTATGGGAAATGAAATTATTTAATTAAGGGCTATTCACCTACCCACTGTTTTCTTAAGGTAGTTGAAAATTATTTCAGATGCTTTCCTAAGTATAAGTGATTAGGTTAAATGGAAATTATTTTATTGGAACTAGCAAAATTATGTCTTTCACTAATTTTTGCTATTGAGTGCATTCGCTGCCAAGGCTTTCATCTCTGACTGTAATCTTAGAACTCCAAATTGATGCTGAATTTTAGTTCTTCCTTTCTTCTGCAAACTCTCATTCCTGACATCTATCCCAAAGTTCCTACTATGGTCTCATGATGAAGGCTTATCTTTACAAGCCTTCCCTCTCAAACTACTCTTGTACTTTCACTTTGCTTTCTCTCCTGGACTCACTAGTCTTATTAAAGACTTTTCTTCTTCTTTCCTTGAGTCCATCTTGCATCAGGTTCCTTTATACTGTCCTCTGAAAGTATTCTAAAGCCTCTCTTCCCTAACTGCTTTAACATAATCTTCTTTATCTTCCATCATATCATCTCCTCACCTCTTTTTTCCATTTAAAAAGATGCAAATAAAATCACTGTACAATGATTGTACACTGAACAATGTCCCATTGTTCTTTTTCATGTCTAAGAGACATGTTTCTAAATCCTTTGATCTTTTCCATGAAGTTTGAGTGTATCTCATTGTCAATGAGGCTAACCCAGTCTGGTAGTTTGCCCTTTTTACCTCTCTCTGATCCTTGCTTCCCTTTACTCCTTCCTTTACTTGTGTTAGCCTGTTGCCTAATGCTGTGACTACTCCCACTCCTATTTTTATGCCTTTCCCCATCATACTCTTGGACACAAAAACTATCTTAGTATGTACCAAATGGATTCCTTCCCTATACTTAGATCCTTCCTTCCTTAAAATACAAATACACTGTTGCTTTTCAGCAGTGAAACGTTTTAAAAATACTTGAAGTACTTGAAAAATAAACCTCTGCTCCATGGGCTGTGTCTGGCCCTATGTGCATGTCATGTACCCTGTGAGATCCCTGAGGAGGGAACTGGACCTTTCTCTGTGGATAGACACGGATGGTGGTGAAAGTCAAGTGACAAAGTCAGTTCCGAAAAAGGTTGGGATCTGAACTACGCTGTCTTAACATAAAACTACTAGTACAGGGATCAAAAACTATGAGGACAGGCAGATTTTTGAATTGCATACAGCAGAGCTGGTCAGAAGGCTAGAAGTTGCTGCCTCTCAGATGTTTACTTTGCTGCTTTTTTGGGGATTTAACCCCAAACCAGTGTGAGTCAAGAGGCCTACTTTGAAAGTGCTGAAAGACTTCTAGTCAGCTAGTAAGCTACATGGGACACCAAAGCCTAGCTCGCAATAAACACAAATGCCCAAATTCAGGGGAAAATGAGAGATGCTGCCAACCACTTCTGCAAGAAGCAGTATTTTCCAGCTCTTGTTATCTACCTCTATGATTAATGTTGAATTTGGAAAAGTAAAGTTAAATTGGATTTGTGACCCTGAAAAAGTTGGCAAATTCTGGCACTGTTTGTCTTAGACAAATTTTAAAGTACAGGACATTCATGGAAGTAAGGTATTTCTTCAAAAATTAGGAAATTTATGTGTATATCCTACTGTAAAGAGAAAAAAAATTAGAAATAATTATCTCATTGCCAGTGTTGACATTACTACTGGTATATACTTTCAGGACAAAGGAACAAAATAGAGTGATGTTTTATATGATTTAGTGAAGACAAATACCAGTTGTAAGTTACAATAATAGTAGGGTACTGATCTGAAATTTCCACAATTCCAGAACATTTTCTCCTTGCTACTTGGGACAGTGAGTTTTTGTGTGTGCTTGCACGTGTATGCAGGTTGGTAAAGAAGATTTAAGCTCTTTGCTGCATGTTCTCATTACTTCTGTTACCTGCTGCTTCCAGCTACTTCAGCCTTTGAAAGTGAAGCAGGATAGTGCAGAAATGATTCTTTCATTGCCCTGGCATCCTGATTCTGATAATGCTGAATCAAGCTCTGCCAGCTTGTTAAGGATCATTTTTAGTAACTGATTCTATGGGCTATGACAGTTCTGCCATTGGGCATTGACCTCTAACTCTAACATCACTTATATAGGTATAAAACAGAAAAAACTCCACATAGATACAGAAGTGGATAACTAATGCAAGGAGAAACAGACCCTATGTATAGACTGAAATAAGTATTTGTGTAACTAAGGGCAACGTACTGGGCTGAAATCTGAAAAAATATAATTTCAAGTGTATATGTTATTAGATGTGAATCAGGTGGTACTTAATTGCAGATGGTGCTGAAGCTGGCATTTCTCCCTACTTACTGTGGCTTTTGGACTAAACACAGTGATGAAGTTGAATAAAATATGTTGGATTTGTGTGCTTGAACTGGATATCGAAATAATGAAGTAATTAAGTAATTGAGCTCATGCTTTTGTAGTGACTGATGCTTCTCTGTCTTGAGGGTGGTTAAACTATGGGACATGTGAGGCCCTCATTGATCTTGCTTTGTGACGAATGTATCTGCTTTGTCTAATACTTTAATGTATATTTTGTATGTAATTTGACAGACAATAAAAAGTGAATAAGCCAGACATCTGTGCCCAAGAAAATGAGGGAGAAAATGATAATTTTTCAAAATGATTTGTGGCTAATTTCCCCAAAGAAAAAAAATAAAGAAACCCCAGAAACCCAGTGAAAGCTGCTGGATTTTTTTGTTTGTTTGTTTCATCTCCATTAAAATACTTTTAAGCAACATCTGCTGTTGAGATCTCTGCACAGCATTTCCTTTAGGTTTTAACTACCCAAACACAGCAAGCAGCGTCAACAGATGCAGTGGTCTAAGATTAGTATTAATCCACAGGTGTAAATGCTGTTCCTGAGACAACTTTAGGAAGCTATTTGTATTTTAATTTCTTTAATATCCATTTTGTTTTACATGTAACTGCAATGATGCTTCTTTACTTGTAGCTTTCCAATCAACTTTTTCTAAGTTTCTTTTAGAAATTCATAGTTAAATAAACTTATGGGCTAGCTGCAATACTTAATGCTGTGTCTAGCCACCTCCATTTTTACTATACTCTTCTTACTTACTTTCACTGTTCTTCAAAGCTATGTGCTTTAATTCAAATACAACATGTTTTTGTACTTGAATTACTCATTCACAAAATTGCTAGATAAGGTGAAACTGTCAGGAAATGTTCGGTGTAGTATGCTTATTTGTATTCTTAAAGACAGATGTTAAATGTCTGTGTAATTTTAAATGATAAATAAAGCTATATTTACTGTACTTACCCCATTGTTTTAAAGACTGAACAAAAATATGTTTATTGGTCTATATATCTGGGGTCGATGCATGTCCAAGAGGTGAAAAAAACCTTTAAAGTAAATGGAGAAGTTTTAGTACTTCAAATATACTAAGGTATACTGGGTTTATGTTCTAGTTACTCAAATTTCATAAGTATAGGAAATTTAGAAGGTAGAGAAATCAGTAATTTTCAGTGTAATAAGACTCTGATTTTTATTTTTAGGTTTTTATTATATCAAGGTAAAGATATCTTTACATTCATAAATACATAACCTTCTCATAAAATTTAGTCTAGACTCAAAGGACAATTTGTAGAGCTTTTTTCCCCTGAAACAGTGTTTTCCATAGTGAAAATTGTGTTCAGATATTACTTGTGACTGTGTAATGGAATAAAAAGAGAGATTATATTGTATATGAAATGTATTAGTAAAATGGGAAAGAAGGAAAGCATTGATACAGGAGTAGAGAAACTTGATTCAGTCTTCCCTTTCATACACAAATTATTTGTGCCATAGTGTAGCCAACAGTGAAAGGAGCACAAAATATTTTAGCCGTATCTCTCTTCCTCATGCATGTTTAGGGAAATGAAGACCAAGAATGGGTAGCGTTAGGCCAGCTTGGGTGGATGAGAACTCTAAAAGGAAAGCAAAACTGCTTATTTAGCATATTTTGGCAGTTATTTGTCACTTTCAAAACATGTCTTAGTCTTTTTGTAAAGCAACCAGCCTGACTGATAGAAATTATTGCATACTTCTGCTGTTTTAGGCCAATCTTACTGTCTCTTCACTAAAACCCCACATTGCCCTCCAGTCTGTTTGTTCTTTCTGCCAGGTACGTGTGCTTTAATCGCACCAGGACACTGTGTCTGAGTTTGAATAGCCTGCCCTCAGCCTGAAAGGGAATATGGTGAAATGTCTTTCACCTGGGAGGAGTCACAGCTGCTCATATTAACTGAAAATAACACCCAGGTGAGAAGATGAATACAAGAAAAAAAGCTTTTCTCTCCCCACGCCCCCCTTGTTCCTCCACTGCACAATTAGGTTGGGATCGATATTCAGGTGTTGTTACTAATGTCTCCTGGTATTCTGTTTCTGTGGGGAAAGGAGTAGAGAACTCCTAATCTGTGTGGTATGGCAGAACTAGGCTTCTACTTTCTCTTGGTCTGCTGATTTTGCCATTTTGTGGTGGGATCCCAGCTAATGCTGCAATGATTTCATGTTGAGACAGAATGAAAGGAGGTACGTGATGGTCGTCTTGGTGTTTTTAATTCCTGTGGTATTTATGTGGTTTGTTTGCTTTTGTTCAAGCTGCAGTCCTAGAGATAAATGAAAATTTTACTTCTGACATTTTTTCTTTAAATAAAAGCTTTTCTAATTCTTACAGCTTTAAAGAAATACTTGAAAGGGTTACTACAATCTACTATATAGATAGAGGATGGAGCTATTTTTCCTAACTCCTAGGAGTAATTAGTGATATTTTTAGAAAATATTCCATGAAGTTTTTCAAATTGGGCAAATAACTGTTGAAACTGGGATATACAACTGAGGTAAAGGCCTGGAACTACAGGTTCAAGTATGTGTATTTCTTTGTTTCTCCTTTCCCACTGGGACCCAAGAAGCTGCCTTAACAAACATCAAAACAGACTTTATCAAAACTTGCTTCTGTTTGTTCTCCTCAGAAGTTTTGCTTGTTTACTGTCAATGTTGCTGAAACTCTCCTCTCAATGCAACCCATTCTCTGCAACCTCGCATCCTCAAGTGGCAGTACAAAACGCTACCATCTGGATTTCATAGGGGTTTTTATCTGCTTTATATTTTCATGGATGTGAATTACTATATGATGTTCAGAACCATGCAGAGAAGGACCCTCTTTATCCAAAACAGTTACTATATACAGATCACTAAGCTTATGTGGATTTTCAATATGCTTTAATTACCGATGTAGATATTCCTAGTGTGTGTACCTGAAAGGTAGCTGCTTTCTGTTGAAATGAAATTGAAGCAAGCTACCTTTCCAGGTGGTATCGGGCAGTAGGAGTAACTTGTCGGTGAAGTGCAGTACAGGCATTGTGGTGTAGCTTCAACATCCCCCTGCACCAGATCTCTTCTCTAGGAAAGACTTATATAGCTGGTGGAAGAGAGAGATGAATAACAAATTAGAAGGTTTTGGCCCTGTCCTTTCTGATATGCAAAAGTAATGCTGGTAGTAATCTGTTAGAGATCTCCCTTAGGTGTGTGATAACTGCTGGGTTACAAATCCTCTGCACTTCAGTGCTGTCCGGGTCAAGAATTTGGTTCTGCTTGCAGCGATGCTGGTTATAAACAGGCTGTAAACTATCTTAAGCTAAATGATTTAAGAAAGTTGTCAAAAAGATGAGAGCAGGGATAATCTTTAAATCTAGCTAAAAACAAAAGCATGAAAAGTGTGGTACAAATGCTGATTATGGCTTGATTGGTACAAAATCAGACAATACTGCTGTCCTCAGTGGTATCCTGTATGAGGAATTCAGCTGTACAGAACGATGAGTGTTTATGATTTTCAATGCTATCCTTAGAGATGGAGGATGCATGACAGCTTGTTATTTAGTGCCTATGAGCTTAGTGTCCGGTCCCCATATGTTTAGGAGATTTGAGTATTGGTTATTCATCCTAAGGAAATGGACTATAACTCTTGAACTGAATGGCCACATTGGCTTTTTATAAACTGTTGGAAACATTCATATCAGGAAAACAGTGAACTTGTTATGAATAAATGTATATAGAACAGAAGGTGCTCAGACTTTTTTTAGCTAGTAATGACGAGGAAACAGTAAACACATAAATAAAAGGTGATTGCAGGGCATTCTGTAGATTAGGTTGCAGAAATTCAGCTGGAATGTTCCTTAATTATTTTAATTTTGTCCTTGTAACACCAAACATTTCTCACCAAGAATAAATGTTTTGGCTAGTGTCACTAACTGCCTTAGGTTTTTAATCCACATGTACTGAATATTTTTCCCTCTTTCAGTCTAAAGGAAAAAAAATAGTATTACTATTGGCTTCTCCAGATAAGAAAATTATAGAAGAGTCGTTTTTTGTTCTTTCATGCCTCCCCTAAAGGGGGAGGAAAGAACAAAACAGGTTCCCAAATACTCAGTCTGAAGTGTTGTACCTATTCTTATAATAAGCTTCCTAAAAAGAACAACTGTAACTATATATTTTGTATTCAGATTTCTTTTTCTTTTTTTTTTTTTTTTCCCACTCAGAAGAAAAAGATTAGAAATCTTGTCTTGTAATTTTGTTTTGTTGAATTCTGTTCTCAGTTTTTGGCTACTGCTAGTTTTTATTTGATGCTTCAGAGGAAAAATGATGTCATGCTGCTGAAATAAAACTTGTGATTTGACAGCTCTTCCTTTGTGTCCCATGAAGCAGAAAAGAGAAGGATGAAATGGCTTATTCCCCTTTCATTGCACATGCACATAGGTGCACAGGAAAGACAGTTGCTTCATGCAAAGAAATCTGCTCTAAGGGCAGGGCTGCTGCACCTTTTCCATCAAGGAATAATCCCTGTATCCTCCCTTCAGGTTCTACAGATGTTAGTTAGGCACAATGGCTCCTCTTTGTACCCAATTCAATGCCTAGGGGCTGACTCTTATGCTTTAAAAACATTTCCTGCATGAATGACACAGTGAAGAGAACACTGCGACTACTTTATTTTTCCCTAGGACTTATGCATGCTTATGTCTCTTAGAAAATGAGCTCTGATAAAACTAACCAAAGTTTACTAAACAAAAAGCTAGCGAAAGGCATTGCTCCTCTAAAATGGAGGAGGTTGTACAGATGGGAAGCAGTGCTGCTGACTAACGCACTGCTTAAACAAGATTGTGAGGTGTACTTTTTTTTTTTATTAGATATGTGTTGGATATTTCAATGGTCACTATTAAAATACTAACTGAACTTCTGGCATTCCTTGAGGTATTGATCCTGTCCTCATAGCCTGGAGTCAAAGGTGCTGATATCTGTCTCCTAAATCTTCCTAGACCTTCATTCTCCCAGTGACTTGTGTAAGGTGACATTGAGTAGTGGGTGATAATCCGGGGAGTTCATTCTGGGATCTTCTGAACTGCAGCTCAGAGTCCAAGTTGCTGAGCTATTCTTCTCTCTGCAGACAAAGAGGAATACTGACAAGATAAGTATTGAAACAGTCCTAAAAATAAAGGTCAATGTTTGTACATTCATACTCAGGAAAGAAAATCTGCGTAATGTTTCAAAGGTGGAAACGGTCCTGGAAATTTTACCAGAACTGTGCAGCAGTAATTAAAATCCTACTGAAAAAAATACTGAGAAACATCCATGTTCTATACTGCATCATGTTGCTATCTGAAAATTATATACCTCAAATAAAATTATCATCTCTGTGTGGGGTTTTCAGAATAGGTGGTTGATCAACAATACTTCAAGGAACTGAAATTGTTCCTCTTCTCCATTTTCCTCCCTTTGTCTAAAGATTGGTGCGGTAAAAGAATGAACTGATCTGGTGCAAGTTACAAATTGGTTTTGTGCTTTGAAGCTGCTAACAATGAAAAGAGCAACTGCAATGCGATAATCTACTGCCATTGAAGAAGTGAGGAGAAACTGAATAATCTTAGCTTGCCTCCCCTGACAAGTTCAGAAATCAGTAGAATATTACTTTGATCAACACTTAAGCCACTAAATTATCCTTATGATTCATGCACCATGGTATATGATTTGAAGTACCAGAATATGTTAGCCAAAATCTGTTTAAATCTTTGCACTTGGGGAAAGGAAAGGAGGGGAAACAAATAATTTGCTGCAATGTTAAAGAGATTTAGAGTGGTATTTTGCATTTGTTCTAATATCTGCTTTGCCTTAAACACTTACAATGATTTCTCAAGACAAATTTAAATGCTTTAAACAAACATTAGAAAGGTTGTCTGCTCAAAAAGTACTTTTTTGTTTACTTGTATGGCCCTCAAATTGCTTTAGGAACTTCACAGACAGCTATTGGAAGAGGGAACTTCCTCGAAGGGCTTGCAGCATATTGAGAGAAGCAAGTGGTGGCCATGCTCTGGTGGCTGTGCCTTCGTCAGTGACGTGGACTGGTACCCGCATTCTCTTTGAGGATTGCGAGCATGTTGTAGGGATGGAGGTCAGTAGGTATATCATTCAGAAGCTATTTTTCAGAAGTCTCATGGTTTGCTCAGCAGCCTCAGGAGAGAAGTAGGCATAGAATCATTTAGGTTGGAAAAGACCTTTAAGATCATTGAGTCCAACCATAAACTTAACAATGCCAAGTCCACTGCTCATCCAAGAGAATCCAGGTGCTAGAAATCACAAAATACTAGAGTGAGACTGTGATGGTCTATCTCTAGTTTATATTCATTTTTCTCTTTCTGTCATGCAGTCTTATCTGTCACTGAAAAATAACTTTTACAAGTGGAAAAAAATGTAATCTGTGCCAGGGCTTTCAGCAGCCTGTACAAAAAAATGCAGTTGAAACTAAAGTGTGTGCAAGCAGTAGCATTTGCTTAGTGATGCTCTTTTCCGAGTCAGAAGAATGGTGTTTGGGTTTTTTTTTTAATACACAGTTCACCTGTGCAGGGCGAGGTTGAGTATGGAGGTCTTCGTGCAAAATGAGATTTCTGGTAGAACTACACAATTTTTTACTTGTATTAAATGATTTGAGTAACAATAGGAAACAAACCTGCTGTCCTTCTAAGTACCTTTTCTCTTTGATATCACCAATAAGTCTTTGAGTAAGGTGTTGAAGAATTGCAATTGCCTTTGTTTGCTTTAGTATGCTGCCAATATTTTTTTTTTTCTTCATGTGGTAGGCTTTGGTTACTGAACAGCCCCCTTCTAAATTAACTGGAGGCACTTTTGTTTGTAGTTGCTTTTTTTAATGAGGAGGCAGATACAAAAGAGCTCAGTATACTCTTCTCCACCCTAACTTAGATTTGCACAGGTAGCTTGTTAAGTGTTACAAAGTTATCTAGATTCTTATAAGAGTTCTGCATTTTTACTTTCTTGTGTTAATTCCTTAAGCCAATATAAGACCAAAAAAAAAAAATCCCAGAGTTTTTCATAATATTTTGAAGTACACATCATTAAAGTCAAAACATAGACTTTAAATTTCATAATAGAAAAAAGTATTTCACTGGCAACACTTCCTGTAAAACAAACCTAAAAGAACAAAACATCCAACTCTGAACGGATGACAACTTATAGGACAACTTCCAGGGAGCAAAAGGGGGCAAAAAACTATTTGACCATATTTAGCAGCTAGTAGTTTCAAAGCACCATTTCTCTACTTAGACCTCTTACAAATGTCTGGTAAAGTAAGCAGCTATAGTAGTTAAGTGCATTCCTTTAGCAATGCCCATGCTCTCCCCAGTGAAAGATGAGGAACTTGTGTACTTGTGACTCAGCTGTTGCACTTCAGTGTAAATTGATGTTGGCTGTGGGTCTCTGGCTAAGACAATATGCTGTAAACTGGGACAGCTGGGGCCTCAGCGCTTATTCTGGTTTTTCACTCCTGCTGTGAGGACAGTAACTGTGAGGAGCAAAGTATGGGATGAACAGCTGCAGACAGTAACGCAATAAACTACCACAACTATGTTTACCAGTTTGTTGCATCTCTAATATTCATATTTCTACTATTCAGTGGGAAGGGTAGATGCATGTTAATGTATATCAAACAGAGATCTTTACAGGGCTGCGGAAACTTTTCAACCACTATTATTAACATTTTTCTGAATGTTCACAGAGAAATTCTACTAAGAACTACAAAACCTAATATTGGTTGTGATTTTCTTTTAAATAAAAATCTTGTAAGTCTGGGGAAGTTCCAGGAAATGGGAAGAAAAGCTAAGGTCTCTTCAGCACTTAAACAGAGCAGACAAAATAACCTAGGTAACTGGGCTGGTTGCCTGGACACTGACGCCAGGCAAGGTGATTGAGACTGATACGGGATGCAATCAGACAGTAATGTTAGCAAAGCTAATGCCAATCAGCATGGTGCTATGGAAAGCAGGTTGCCTGTTGTATTTTCTTTTGAATTAGATTGGAAGTGCGAAATGAGACTGTCTTCACTTGGATTTACATATGACACGCAGCTTGGATGCAATGTGAATTTCCTAAAGCAATGTACACGCAGACACCAGATAAGAAAAAAAATTAGAATGATGTCAATGCACTTAGAAGTAACTGTAAATGTGGAAGTATTGAGTTATGTGGACATTTTCTAATGGAATTCTCTGAATTTGAACTTGTTTTTTTTGTGTGTGTGTGTGGGTGTTGTGTTGTGGAAGCATAAAATCATTGCTGGCTTAAAGGGGGGGAGAAAATGACAAAAGCTTGTACTGTGTGCTTCTGAAATGGAGAGGCGGAGTACTTGAAAGCAGTGAGGTTTTAGGATGCAGTGTATTAGCAATAATCATTGCTTAAGAAAGTATTTTTGGAGACTAAATACACGTGCTACACTGGCATACAGGTCTCCAAGTAAATACATCTGTAAATGTGTTTATAAAAGCATCAGTGGCAAATATATGATCAAATTTGCTCCTTATAAAGACATCAATGTTTTATTACTGTATGCATTGTGAATTGCCTTTTCCCTAGTGTGTGTAAGACACAGATCACCAGCATCATTAAGAATGCCTTTATTCATTAGATGGTAATTAGCCGGTAACTGTTCAAACAAAGCTCGCACTTCTTTGCTTACGTAGCTCACTCGTGCTTTCACTCACAGTACCCTTGGTCCAGCCACAGCTGATGGGCCAACCCCAGCTGGATGCTCAGATGTGGAGGGGTGTGTTTATGCCCCAGGGGCTTCCAGGCAGCTGCTTGGAGAGCCCTTGGTTCCAGCAGGTTTGTAGGTGTCCCTGTGGCTTTGTCTCCGTGTGGTCTGGTATGCACAGCCCCTCGCTGATGCTAGTATGTGCTAGTGGTCTTGTACAGGTTGAGTAGAACCTCACGGCCAGAGTTGGTCAGTCCTTGCAGGTTCAACAGGACCATCAGTCTCCGGAGCTTATCAGTGCTTGGGAAATTGTCACGCGTTACCTTCCTGCAGAAGCAATGGGAAAGGAAGCATGTGTTATTTGCTTTCCAAAATCTTCAGCTGTGCCATGTGTTTCATCTGCCCCTGAAAATTCAACACCACCTTTCTAAACAAGTGTTATAGTGTTTAGAAATACTTGGAAACAAGCAAAACCCAGTATTTTCTTGTGACTTTTGTCAAACAACAACAAAAAATCATATATGCTGCTGGCAAATTGCAGATTTAATGTATATAGTTAAATTTATGCAAAGAGGTGCAAAAGCTTTCAGGAATATTGAAGCCATAGTAGATACATTTTTCCATTTCAGAGAATGAGCAAAAAAAAAACTTTGTGGAGAAAGAAAAGCTGCATGCTTACGGAAACTGTTGACTCATTGTTTGAGGGAAAATAGCTCAGTTATAGGTTACCTGTCAGTCCTTCCACTCTGTGTGTTTGGTTGGTTGGTTTTTTGGTTTGTGTGGGGGTTTTTTGTTTTGTTTTTTTTTTTTTTTTTTTTTTTTTAAATTTTCTTCCAGATTCTCAGTCTGGTCTCAAAATTGCTTTTGGAGTGGTTATTACTTGCAGACTGCCAAATAATGGTAATCCATCAAAAGCCATGTGAAAAAGGTTGGTAGTATCCTAAATGGGACTGCCTGAAAGAAATTTCTTCAGAATCTATGGCACCTGATGCATTTAGGATCAGCTCTGTTGGTTCTTTGTAGACTGGGTAAAACCTCACCAAAGGTGACATGTGTCGTGACTTTTGAGAAGCTGCTAAACCTGTTTTTACTGGTTTCAGTTACTTTGTTCTAAATATATTGTCAAACATAGGGGACTGAAATCCTGGCCAGAAACAGACCCATGCGGGTTTTGTTTTGAAGACAAGTGATGCAGAGAAGCTGCAGAAAACAAAGTATACAGTCACACAAGAGCTGTAGAAATGTCCCTCGGAAAAAATTTTGAGAATGCCTTTGGGGTAAGTGCTGTCTGGAAAGAGCCTTGGAACTAAGGAAAAATAAATTGTAGCATGCCTCTTTCCCTAAACATGGAGGAATTTGGGCTCTGGTACATATTTCTTTTTTATGAGTCAATTGCATGAAGGAAATGACTGTACATAAACATCTTGCTCTGGAGAGAGGTGTGAGGGAGGTAGGAATTATTTTCTGAAAACAATACAAATAAACTTTTGTGCAGCTCTTAAATAGATCTGATATGGCTAAGCTTTTCCAAAAATTGCAGGACAAAGGGTGAACAAGATTGTTTTACCTTGTACTTCAGAGAAGTATGAGTTACTTTTGGATAATAAATACATATCCAGATTTATTCACTATATAATGTCCATAAACACCTTAAAATGAGCATTCATAATTTAAGCTTTCACAGAGATCAGTGAAGTTTAACTACATATTTCCGAGATATGGAGCCAGGTTACACAACTGAGCCACAAGAGTCAGCTTAAAATATAGACAGCTTACAAAAAATGTGAGCATTGCAAGGCATGATTTAACCTACCTTGAAAATACTTGCTTTATTATAATTTAAAGTGCAGGTGACAAACTGCAAAAATTAAAAAGTTGGTTTTACAGAAAACAAATACAAGCAGCTTCTGTAATCTTTTCCCAGTACAGCTGATGTGGAAAATGCTGTTATTGGTTGTGGTTGATTTAATGCTTCTTTGTTTAACTATTTATGATTGCTGTTATAGTTAGAATTTCCAGAAGTATTGTTATAAAACATATTACGTGGAAATAAATTTGAGATACCAGTGGTCAGAGCAACACGAAACCACTTGAACGCTTGCAAAGGGTTGTACTGCCTGGAGAAGACCTGGTTGAAGAAGACAACCCCAACGCCTTTCACGGCTGCGAGGAAGGCTGTGCTTCGTTAGCTGGGTCTGTCACCTATAAAGCTACTGTGGCCATCAGATGGTAGCAAGAGCAGCTGCAGCATCAACCGCTGTCTCTCCTGCCGCACCCCTTCTGACCTGTGCCTGCGGTAAGAGAATACAGCACGTACCGCTGCCAGGCACTAGTGCCAGCTACTGCTATGGCAAAGTGACAGGTGACAGTCACAACCAATGGACCAAATGGGAGCTGCTACTCACGAGCAGCTGTTCTGTGAGGCAGGAGAGACAACTGGCAGGCAGGATGCAGCAGATGACAGGGCTACCCTAATATGCAGCTTCCTAGAAAATGGACCTATGTCACTTTTCCAAAAAAACCCCCCAACAAACTAAGGGCCAAAACAAAAATACCCTGAATTAAAGGCAAATCTCTGCCTTATTCATCTGCTGTAGCAAGATTGGGCACTTTTTACAAGAAACGGAAGGAGAAAATATTATCAATTTCATCAGGCCTCTGTTCTCCGTTTTCCTGAACTAGACTTAACTGCAAACCTAAATGATGTTTTACTATATGTGAACATCAGAAATGTGGTGCAAATCCGAACTGGAAACTTTCACAGAAATTGGTTAACAGGACCATAAGCCCTCCTGCATGCAACTAAGTATTAGATATTTAATAGAGAAAAATCCTCAGAACATCAGCTGCCTCTCCAAAATCACTCCTTAAAAAAAAACCCAAACAATATTCAGTGCGAGGTTTGGAAAGAAGAAAAAAAAAAAAAGGGGGCATAAAGAGCAAGAGATATTGAGGAGCTGATTCGTACCTAAATGATGTTGAGGTAGATTAAATACATACAGGAGTTCTTGCAGCTCAGGTCTTAAACAAATACCAGAGGCCAAACCTGTTGCAAGGACAAATGCGAGAGCTCTGTGGCAATCGGTTGTTACTGCTTCTGATGTCCAGGGTAGGTTTAGCTGTTAAGGATGTGGAGGTGATGCTCTGTTACCCTCCAGTGGGGTGAGTGAGTCGTTCTGTGAAAGCTGTACAGCTGCTTTTGACTTTGGATGAAACGAGGCAGGTGAGGACGGCTGTGGTTTGACTGGGGCACAGAAGCATCCGTGCGCAGCACCGAGCGGGACCACCGAGTAGGGGTGAGGGAAGGGGGCAGCTCTATCTTCTTCCTCAGTAAATCCACACCTGCGTAAAAGAAACTCTCTGAAATCCTGTAGATTGGAAGTGCTGCCAACAGGCAAGAACTGATGATTAAAGAAAATAATCCTTGCCTTTTGATGGCTTATTCAGAATTTGTGCAGAAGATTAAGCAAAGCATCAAGTGTGCCTAAAAGGCAAAATAGATATTTTCTGTTGGCTGACATTTATTTTTATTTTCTTTCATTAGAATGGCTTTAAACATTCATCTGCTCAGGATTTTGGGTGACATTATGTGTGTGTTTCATGTGTCTGTAAAAAGAGAGGAAAAACCCGAGATTTGCTGCTTGCTTTTTTTTTTCTTTTGTGACAGGTAACCTTTAAATCTATCACTTTTGCCCAAGATTAACTCAGTAATATCGTCATGAGGAGTAAAGGCTCTGAAACTTCTAAAGGAAAGAAGGATTGTTGAAATTCCATGTGCTCATACTAAATACAGGGCCATAAAAATGTCTTCTGCATTGCAATTACACATGTTCCTATCTTAAACCATGCTTTTTCAGTGGCTGAGAATGGTCTGGCGTATTTTATTAGCTCATTGAAGTGGGATATGGATGAGTAGCTACAACATTAGCAGTACAATTGACTTGTTTTCCAAATATTTTTCTTCCAATTGGGAATGTGGCTATTCTCTACCATTTCAGATGTGGCTTCCTATCTCACCCAAGGTGATAGTTCTGGTGTTTAAATCTGAAAAAAAAATCAGTCAGGCATTGAAAGGATTGTGACTAATTCATAATTACTCTTATGATATTTATAACTAGAGTGATTTTTTTTTTTTTTTTTTTTTAATCTGCCTTTTGCTCTCTGTACTTTACAGGTGGTGGTGGGGAGGTTAAGGTTCTCAGGCTGCTGCTCTGTGTTGTCATAAAGTATAAACGTTAAGAAATCGCTAGTAGAGCTAATAAATTCTCCTACTAAAGAATGCTGCTTCTCTCACATTTTGCTGTGGGTCAGGTCATTGAACGTCTACTGAGATCCAGGCCTACCAGAAAATGGGTAGACTCCATAGCAATATGCTAAAAGGCTTGGAGGGACCTGAGGGTGGTCTTCATGATCTCCCATGCTGGCTTAGGAGGGGATCTGCAAACTGTGCTAGAATCACAGAATCGTATAGATTGGAAAAGACCTTTAAGATCATCAAGTCCAACCGTAAACCTAGCACCGCCAAGACCACCACTATACCATGTCCCTAAGCACCTCATCCAAACGTCTTTTAAATACCTCCAGGGATGGCGACTCAACCACTTCCCTGGGCAGCCTGTTCCAATGCTTGATAACCCTTTCAGTGAAGTAAAATTTCCTAATATCCAGTCTAAACCTCCCCTGGCGCAACTTGAGGCCATTTCCTCTCATCCTATCACTTGTTACCTGGGAGAAGAGACCGACCCCCACCTCTCTACAGCCTCCTTTCAGGTAGTTGTAGAGAGCGATAAGGTCTCCCCTCAGCCTCCTTTTCTCCAGGCTAAACAACCCCAGCTCCCTCAGCCGCTCCTCATAAGACTTCTGCTCCAGACCCTTCACCAGCTTCATTGCCCTTCTCTGCACATGCTCCAGCACCTCAATGTCTCTCTTGTAGTGAGGGGCCCAAAACTGAACACAGTATTAGAGGTGCGGCCTCACCAATGCCGAGTACGGGGGGGCAATCATTTCCCTAGTCCTGCTGGCCATGCTATTCCTGATACAAGCCAGGATGCCATTGGCCTTCTTGGCCACCTGGGCACACTGCTGGCTTACATTGAGCTGGCTGTCAACCAACACCCCCAGGTCCTTCTCTGCTGGGCAGTTTTCCAGCCACTCTTCCCCAAGCCTGTAGCATTGCATGGGGTTGCTGTGGCCCAAGTACAGCACCTTGCACTTGGCCTTGTTGAACCTCATACAATTGGCCCCAGCCTGTCCAGGTCCCTCTGCAGAGCCTTCCTACCCTCCAGCAGATCAACACTCCCGCACAACTTGGTGTCATCTGCAAACTTACTGAGGGTGCACTCGATCCCTTCGTCCAGATCATTGATAAAGATATTAAACAGAACTGGCCCCAATACTGAGCCCTGGGGAACACCGCTTGTGACCAGCCGCCAACTGGATTTAACTCCATTCACCGCCACTCTTTGGGCCCAGCCATCCAGCCAGTTCTTTACCCAGCGAAGAGTACACCCGTCCAAGCCATGAGCAGCCAGTTTCTCCAGGAGAATGCTGTGGGAAACAGTATCAAAGGCTTTACTGAAGTCTAGATAGACAACATCCACAGCCTTTCCCTCATCCACTAGGGGGGCCACCTTGTTGTAGAAGGAGATCGGGTTGGTCAAGCAGGACCTGCCTTTCCTGAACCCATGCTGGCTGGGCCTGATCCCTTGGTTATTCTCTACATGCTGTGTGATAGCACTCAGGATGATCTGCTCCATCAGCTTCCCCGGCACCAAGGTCAGGCTGACAGGCCTGTAGTTCCCCGGGTCCTCCTTTCTGCCCTTCTTGAAGATGGGCATCACATTTGCTAATCTCCAGTCAACTGGGACCTCCCCAGTTAGCCAGGACTGCTGGTAAATGATGGAAAGTGGTTTGGTGAGCACATCTGACACTTCCTTCAGTAGTCTCAGGTGGATCTCATCAGGATGTTCAGCTGTGGAGGCCTGCATTAACATAACTAAGGTCTGAGGGAATATTACCAGGATGTTATTTTTCCACATTCCTCCTACAAAAGTCTTCTTGAAAGATATCTTGGGAAAATTGGTCATAGAAGGAATGGCCAAAATAAAAGGGTAACCCTGAGCCCTCAGGCTTACTCCTGGAAAATAGTCTCTGCCATCAGTGGTTCAGTCTTGTAGCTTGAAAAAGAACAGGTCGGCTGTTGTTTCCTGGTCCTCCAGCTGAGGTTGTTACACCCAGGAAGTGTGGGGACAGTGGTGGGGTTGGTTGATTGGGTTTTTTTGTTGGTTTTGTTTTGTGTGTGGGTTTGTGGTTCTTTTTGGATTTGTGGGATGTTTTTGTTTGTTTTGGGTTTTTTTTGTTGGGTGTGGGTGGTGGTGTTTGTTTTTTTCTTTGTTTTGCTGGATTTTTTTTTGGGGTGTGTGTGTTTGTTTTGAGAAGGGTGATGTTCCTTTAAGGGATCATGGTCCTGGAAGTCCAGGAAGATGATTTTCCTTTCAAGCTAAGAGTATAATTTTTTTCCCTAAAAAGTGGTAAAATGTAAATTATAAACCAAGGAAAGGCCCTCTTGATGCAGTACTTTTGGTCTCCAGAAGAGTTAGGTGCCTGTTCAAACATTTTTGTTTTTCCTAAATAGTTGATCTTTATTGTTATGTTGAGTGAGTGATTGGAGATGCCTCATGGCTCTCTTAAGTTCACTCTCCTGTGTGAACAGATGAAGCCCATTGAGATGTTCCAATAGGTGAGGCCACTGGAGAGAAAAGACCTAAGCAATGAATAAAGAGTGATCCGAAAGCATTAGTGTACAACAATTTCAATTTAAAATTTCTTCTCTCCTACTTTTTAATTGTACTCTGCTAACAACTGGTAAATACTACAATTCTGTTGTAGAATTTGACAGTCATTATACCTTCCTAAAGGAAAAGAAAGGATTTTAAAAGCTTGCTTCTAGTGCTTTATTTAAGTGGTGCAAGGTTTCTTCATGCATGGAATTTATGCCAAAATACAGTGACTAATTGTAAGTGTGATGTAATGAATGAAGAGTTAAATTACAATGTTGTTTTTCTGTGATGTAACTAATCATGGTTTAGTCTCCTTGAGCTGAGTAAAGATCGGTGTAACTTCCTGTGCTCTGTAGAGACTGTGATTAGAATCTCCCAGCTTTCTGTAAACCTTGCTCTTAAGATGTATCATAAAAGATATTTTAATATTAGTCGAAGTTATATAAACCTATGCTTCCTAACAAAATTCCAAGACTCACAGTTGAACTTGCCTCCAAAAAAATCACTTGTATGGAGAGTGGGGGAGGAAAAAAAAAAAAAATGAAGACGGTAGCCTATCCTTGTTGTCAGAGTCCTACTTAGCCGCTGGCAAGCATAGAGTAGCGCAGCAGGCCTGGTAGGGTGGGGACGCCGGTTGCTGACATCTGGGCTAAAAGTGCTGAGACTTGTTTGCTGGGGAGGTCAGAGCAGTGGATGACAACAGGAAAGAAAAGAGACGGATGTAACACGCAGCACACGTCTCCAAGTGTAATTTGTAAAGTGCTGAGGCATTTGTCCTTGTAGGCTGACCTTGTAAGGTCTGGAAAGTGTTAAAAGAAAATATGTCCTGCTGGCTCCCATAGCCTGAGAGAAGCGAGGCTGCTGCAGCTCCTTGTCCCCAGATCCAACCAGTAGCGAGGCTGAAGGTGTATTCCCAGCAGGCACAAACACGTGTATATGTGGTGGTCACACAGATTGTGGACAGGCATTCAGAGCGCTCACATGAGCACAGACAGCACCAATGGCCTCATCCTGCTCCCCTCTCTGAGTAGAACGGAGGTCTGCTAGTGAGGATCCTGCATCAGGATGAAGCTGTCTCTCCCCGCCTGCCCTTCTACTAACATTTCCAGGTGCATGGCATTTAAGATTCTGGGCTGGGAGGGAGCGTGACTGGGATTTCAGAGATAGCTTCCAGGAATGAGTGTGTATATTACAGTGGACCATGCCTGGGTTTAAAAACAAAAACAACAAAAAGAAAAATCGGTGTAGGTAGGGCAACGATTCTTCCCATCTCTGGTACTGATCAGAGGGGTGCTAACCATGAAGCTGTGGTTGGCATCTCTTGCAGGTTCATAAAAGTGGGGAGGATGCGTGTGGGAGGCAGGGGCTCCATCCCATCAGGCTCACTGGCACTTGAGGACCAGAGCTGGGGCTTTCCTAGGTGAGTGCTCTGCCCTCTAGGCTCTTACGCAAAAAGTGAGCAACAGGTATGGGAATATAGCTAATAGCTTAGCACCTGGCTGGAGGCAGACATAATTTCCTTGTTTCCTCGTGATCCGCTAATGGGTTTCTGTCCTAAGAGGACTGGGTTGCTGCCTGCATCTTTCCATATTTGGTCAATGAACAAAAGGAACTGCCTGAATTAGGCAGATTGAAATTATTCAGAGGAAGATGGGAAGAAACCTGCCTTTCTGTGCTGACATCCTACACCCCTCAGGCAGTGAACGTCAGGCAGGCTGGGTTAGCCCCACTGCCATCTGTTAGATGGGCTGAGTTAACTTGCATGTTTTGTTTTTCTGTGTGTTTTCTGGTTGTGTGGGTTTTTTCTTTTGTTTTGTTGTTGTTGTTTTGGGGTTGTTTTTTTGGGGGGGTTTTTTTTGGTTGTGTGCTTTGGTGGGGGGTGTTGTGGTTTTTTTTTTTTGCACATCCATAGAACTGTTTTAAATAGGATTTGGCTGTCCCGGCCCATGTGAGGACAGTGAGAAGAGTGGCCTAGTCGCCATTGAAAGATTTTTTTTTTTTTCTGTTCAGAAATTTGCCCAAGATAACCAGTGAAACTGGTGTTTCTTTGCAGCCACAATGAGTCAAGATGAAGATAGTGGGAGGCACAAACTGTACAGGACTGCTCCTGCCCCCGTTAGTGGCTATTTGAATCCTGCTCCACATCTTGGTATGCACTGCATTTCAATCTATTTTCTGGCACTGCAACATAAGCCTCAGCTGTCTCAGTAAAGAGTCGAGCCCTGAAAAGACTGTATGTCTTCAGATCAGGATCCTGGGGAACCTATTTGTAGTCAAAAGGTTTTCTGCAACAAAGGCAGCTGATATTTGCAAATGTGCGGTAGGATTTTCCCCCTGCTTTGTGAATGACAGTTCCCTAGGATTGAAGGTGTTGCTCTCCTGTGTGCTTCACAGAGAGCCAATTAACGTTGATTTGTTTGATTTCTGTTTGGGTTTTTTTTCCATAGCTTTTTTCTCAGATTGGAAAATAAAAAGGTGGATGAGTCATCCGTTCAGCTTTCCAATCCTTATTTTACCTGCTACTTTTACAGCTCCTAATAAACTGTAGGGATTTGTTGATATTTCTAATAGGGAGATAGGACACTGCTACGACAAAGCAAATAAGTGGTGCTGTCTCTCATGGGGTAAGTTTCACCAACTCTGTAACTCCCAGAATAAGCATTAATAATTTAATTGATACTAGACATCAGTAACTTAGTTGGATTTAACTGCTTACCAGGTCCACTGTTACATGCTCGTTATTTTCCATAGCATGTTGTGTTTGAAACAGCATCATTAGTTGAACAAATTTATTAGCATTGCTTTAGGTTAAATGACAGTTCAGCAATGTGGATAGTTGCCTATAGAAAATATCCAAGCAATTTCTTTCTTCTTTCCGTGCGAATAGAGCAGCAGTGTGGGTGGTAATGAATATTTAGAGTGCTTTTATTAAAAAAGAACAAAAGAAACAACACCCCCAACCAAACACACGCTTTCTAACAGCATTCGTTATAATTTAATTGGAAGTTTACCAAGATGAGTGCAGTTAAGCACTATGTTGCACTAAAGGCAGGGGTTAGATTCATCCCTGGTGCACTTCCAATGGACTGTGGAGCTATGCCAAGAGTGGATTTGGCATGCTTTCCATGTATTTTCTTGAGGCTGGTTGTGGGGGTCATGGATACTTAAGAGTTAAAGACATAAGTTTAAGCAGCAGATTGGAGAGAAAGGTACACCTGTGATACTTGTGACACTAAAGAATTCTGTAGGTTCCATTTTGGGTCTCTCTTCTAAATATCTATGTAAATAAATGTGTTCTTTTCTGGGAGCCTTTGATAGGCAGGGGGAAGCCTTACAGCAGCAGTGAAGGAACTGCACATAACCCTGTAATAGTCATTCTGTACCAAGAAGTGCACTGTGGAGAAAGTGGTCTCCTAAGGCTGTGAATCCATAGCAAAGCCCCTTCATGCTTAAGCTTTGGAACAAATTATGGTTCATTTATAGCAATAATACACTCAGCAAAATTTCGATTTACATTCACAACTTCTAATCTGGAAGCCACGGGAGCCTTGTGATGGGTATAAGTGACTTAATGAAAGGCTGGGACTGTCTAAACAACAAAGGAATCCTATTCTTGTCAAGCAGTATGGTTTCAAAGCAAGGCACTTGGCTGCAATGCAGAAAATTTTGGTTTCTTGCCATATGGCAGCTCTATGGTGTTAGGAAAATTTCTTCCTTCCTGTGTGCTTCATTTATCTTTCTGAAAATTTATAATGATTTCTCTTATGTCATCATAAGCTTTACAGGTTAAAGTCTAGGTAAGACTGGTTATAATCTGCAGCATACCCACTCACAGAACCTCATGGAACAAGGGACTTTATGCATTGCAACCTGTTGCTTTGGACATGGACAGATATGTTGTGTATCCTGCTCAATTCCTTGGCTTTGAAGAATCAAATATTCTTACGGTTAAGAATCAATATTGCACATGTTTCAGCAAAACACTGTGATTGATCTGGAGCTTACCGGCTATGTGATTTGTCTGGCAGTTTATCTTTTGAACATTTTCAGACAGCCTCTTCTCTTTCCTTTTTTCCCCTCCCTCTGGAATAGATGTGGGATTCTGCTTCCCACAGACATGCTTTCTGGCATCTCCCAAAACCCAGTTCCCAATGAGTTAACCTTCCTCTCCAAAGCATCATGCATCCTAACTTTCTGCAAGGACCCCTTCCCTCCTGTCTACCTAACCCTTGAAAGCCCTGGTTGTGCAAGTCCTTTTAACATTGCCTGTTGCTGCCCTTATTTGCGGAGGCCCTGGGGGCACCTTTTGTCCCCCTCCCCCAGCCAAGCTCACTGCAGCTCTGTCTCATGACTGTCCTGCCCTATCTCATTATCTAGAGCCTTCCTGAGCAGAAGTTTAGCTAATGAGACTCTTGCACTGCACAATAAAAAAGGGCCTACTTAAGTCTTTAAAAACAAATATGCAAGCTTCTAGTAACTCCACAGAAAACCTAGCTTTCTGTAGAGGCAAACTCATACCTTTTTGAGGGAGAGGGAACTGAAATTCAACACTCAAGCAAGTGAAATCCTTTATGGCATTGCTAATGAACTGCAGCATCAGAACCCCAGAAGTATCTATTGTATGATTATTGCTAACTTATTTTTGTGCTAGGTGCTGCATGGGCCAGTGAAGAACTTGTAGTCTTGTCAATGACAGAAAAATTAAATCCACTTTTTCAATACTGGAGTTTCTGATAGAGAAGTCTCTTGAATGGTTTTTCCCAACTTGCTGAAGAACACTTTAAAAATCTTTTGAAATGAAGCATGTACTTAAGGAATTTTTTTTCTCTTATTCACAACTTTCTAATTTTGTCTTTAGTCTGTTGGTTTGAAGTAAAGATCAAAGTTGAAATTATTCAATCTATAACTTCTTTCTGTATCTATTCTGCTTGCTGGTAGGCTTAGATTGTGTTTTAGCTCTCAAGCTAAGGTTTGGACTTCTTTTTTTGTTCTGTATGAATTTTAAATTTTAAGAGGATAGGAACAGTTTTGTATTGTTTAAAAACTATCAGTATGACTGAGGTAGATCTCATAAGAACAAAATAGCCCTTTGTCCTCAGATTACAGTCTTTTAATTGGAATGAAGAAACCTCTTCCTCCTTTTATTTTCCCTATTCCTCATCAAGCAGGGTACAAGTAATTAACAAACAACATTCTGGAGACGAGGTCTTTTTCTGTTTAATTCTCATCTGCTACACTGCTGCAAAAAAATACTGCACAGACTTTTTTCCCTTCTAGGAATTCTTTGAAGGAGACTTTTTTTTTCCTGGCAATTCTAGTGTGCTTACATAAATGTTTTGTAGACAACATTGAACTTCAGGTTAACCCCTGTCTCTTTGCCAGGGGTTTCCAGCATGCATTCTCCAGCTGAAGGAGTTTTTCATTTGCTCATGATGTCCTAGTTTGCCTGTGGAATGCTACTCGCGATAGCTTTTCTTCTCAGCCCTGGGCCAGGGAAAAACACACTGATTCTTCTTATCATGCATCCTACTTTTTCTCCATTTGCTTATCCCCTGCATTTCCTTCCTCCCCAAAGGTAAGCAGTCACTTCTCTAATTCCTCCTTTTCCACTTCTTAATTTCTGGATTCTACCTCCTCTTGTGTTTAGGCAAAGCCAGCCTTCATATTGTTTCTTTTTCTATTGCTGCTTGCATTTTTCCCTCATCTGCAGTCATGGTCAAAGTTGAGAACTTGTCCTCTCTGGCTTCTGCTTGTCACTTGAATTTCCTCCCTCCTCCTGCTGTCTTATCTCCTTTGGTACTGCTCATCCTTCCTTACCTGTTATATCACACCGTTCTGCCACCTCCAGTTCATTAGCATCTGTCCAACAGCCTGCTTGTTTGGGAGCATTTGAGCCGTAGGACACAATGCCATCTGAGGAGTAGTAATGACCTCCCTGAGCCCCTGTCCCACTTCTTGTCTTTGTGTCTGACGCTACACGTAAATCAGTATACCTGACACAAATCCAGACACTGTCAGAAATGATCTAAGCCATTATAATCCTTCTCTAATGATGAGAATATTTACATGTTCACCTCTGATCTTTATATAAAGTGGCCACATTTTTGACAATTTTCTCTCATTAAATGGCTTTTGCAAGCTAGAGGTTGTCAGAATAAGTAGGACATCAGTTTCTGGCACCATTTGTTAAGGTGTTCTGACTTGAATGCCATCCTTAAAAGCACTGGCACAGATATTTGCATTATCTTTGGCTGCTGCTCACTCTGAACTGTGCACAGCAAATTTTCAGGGCAAAGGGAATGTAGTAGGGGAAGAAAGCCTGCTATTGCTTTTTTTTTTTTTTTTAACAGTTTATGCAGCTTTTTTGGCAGTGTTTGCACTTCATGTTCTAGGGCTTTTGTGATCACTGAATCAAATAAGCCTTGGTGTGGGCTGCTGAAGGAGGAGAATGCTTGATGGAGGTCGTGGGTTTATGTGTGCCTGGATTGAATGCGGAAGAAGGATAGAAAGAGATTAATTCTCAGAACTTACCTTATTTCTTTAAAAAATAACAACTCATAAGGAGAAACTATTGCAAAATTCAGTTTGTTTTCAGCCAAATTACTCAGCTACCCTTTAATAGAATAAAGTCTCTGAGTCATGGTTGTCCTCAGGATTGCACCACACTCAGCAGCTGTGTGTATATGTAATAGGTTCAGGAAATCCTCCTGCTTACCTAAACTCAAAAGTCAAATGGTTCAATTTTCTCATGAAACAAAACTAGTTCTGTGAGTTTTAAATAAAATGCAAGGAGTAGATTCGTATTGTGATGGTGGTAGTGGTGTTGTACTCTCCCTTATAGGCAACGTTGAAGGACACTCAACATCAGGGGCAGATCCGCTTGATTCACAACTTTTTGTTGTCTGAGTCAGAACAGAGACTGAAATGCCAGTTTACTCATTTAAATGGGGATTAAAACCCTGTTTTCTTCCTGGGTTTGCTAAATATTTGATACGAAATGAAATAGAGAAAGTTCAACACAGGAATACTATGTGTTTCATGGCAAGAATATGTGCCTGGGAAGAGAGATCTGAATCACTTTCCCCGTTTAATTCAGTGAATTTTGTAAATGCTGAATGAAAGTATATGAGAAGGCATCTCCACAGCACTGGATTTCCATTCAACCAAAATTATTCTTGAACTGGACTTGATAATTATTCTTGCAAATAACTCTGAATCAGCAATTTGTGGTTTTTTGAGGGATAAACTGTTTTCTGAAATGTTTTTCTATCCTTAAGCATCTCAATTTACAATCTAAACAGTTATGTGTTAAGCACTAGGGATTCCTCAACTGCGACAAAAAAATTATGCATGGTTTTTAATACTGATGTCAGTATGACATTGCGATTGATCAAGTTAGTGATACTACAAATTTTTAAGGTTTTGTGAATTTCATTCTGTTGGCTTTTTAAACTAGTTGACTTCTCTCATTTTTTTTAAACTGTCATAAAAACATTTTGTAACCTGAATTGGATCCCTTTTATGATATTAATTTTGTATTGCAGAAAACAAGGTCTTTTAATAAGGTCTAGGATTCACTGAAACATAATCCTACTGTAGAATCACACAGATTCAGGTATTAACACTTCCTTGTTACATATTACTTCCAAAAATATGCCTCTCGAGAAAGGAGAATGCCCTACTACCCGCAAATGAACAGTAGCTTGTAATACTGTTTCAGAATCGTATAGCGGTACAAAATCCCTTGAGCATAAGCCAACATCTCTTTAAGTGGTTATAGGCTTTCACCTTTCAAAGCACCTAAGCAAGTTTAGTGTTATCTACTGTTTGCATATTCTGTTGTCTCTCCTGGTTTAATCATGATTGAAAATTTTATGCTATAAAGCTCTTCAGGCCTCTTGTTATGCATGGATAGAGTCCTGTGAGGCAAAGCTACTTGACACATAAGATTAAAAGAAAAAAAAAAAACCAACAAACTATTGCTTTTTTAAAAAAAAAAAAAAAAGAAAAGAAAAAGAAGGAAGTAAATAGCAAATCAAGATTCCGGGAAATAGAGGTTCAGTGGTGATGACAAGATAATTGTAAAGAGAGACTATTAGAGTGGAGTCTATTTATAGAAAGTATATGTCAGGAGCATAATGCACTGAATAGAAGAAGAAATTCTTGTGCTGATAATGTGCACAGTGGCAGCTATATATATATATAGCTTTTGTACTCTATAGAGTTTTTGTGCCTTTTTTTTGTAAGTGAATTTATTTCTTGTGAAAGTTGATATAATAAGGGCATTAGAAATAAGAACCCTTTGGCTACCTGCAAACAGAGGAAAGTATGAAGCAGTATCATGGTCAAGCTTCCTCTGTCAGTTATTCTTGAATCCTTTTTTTAAAGGTACCATGTGACAGGTGAAACCTTGTGAGTTTTGCACACTCATTTTACAATTCCAGCATGTCAGGGTGTCCAGGAAGAATGCCTCTGTCCCAAAGCCCTCCCATTTCCTCTACTAGTCCCCATGGCTTTGGAGGAGGAACATCTTACAGCATTCATAGTGGTGATTGAAGAGAATTTTAAGTTGGAAGCTTGTAATGATGACAGTGTTCTGAGGCAAGCATATAAACTAACAAAAATGTTTGAGAAGAACGGTGGTGTCTCTTGTTTGCTAGGTGTCTTCTTACTTTTGGAGGTCTTGGAAGGTTTAAAGAAAGCTAAATCTAAGACTAAGCTGCTCTCCTCTTCCTTCAAAAACCCTAATAAAGGGGCAAAGTCACTATGCGCTGTCTCTAAAGTAACTTGAAGGTATCCCACCCTGAAATGCTGCTGCAAAAGACCAGGTCTCAAAATATTTTGGTCCCTTGAAAAAATAAATAGAAGAGATCAAACTGAGGTCTTGGGGGAGTGTATGATCTGAATGTTTCTGCAAGTCTGCCATACTGGTTCAACCTCTAACCTGATGGCTCAGTCATCTGCTAGGAACTGGATTATTTCTGAAACATTGTACTATGAAAATGGTTCAGTTTGGCTTCAGTGAAAAAAAAAATTACCTTTAAAGGAAAACATTCAGCATTTTTCTTCCACAATTCTCTCCTCTTATATGGCCTACGTCTTTGCATATTGGTTTGGTTACAAAATATAACCATATTTTTCCCTCTTCCTATTCAGCTGGGTTAATGCTCATGTTTGTCATTTTGCTGTGTTTGCTTTAATTACTGTAGTGGCACAAATTATTCTTGACAACATGATACTTTTTATTATGCCTAGTGTGATAAACTAGTATAAAACATAGTAGGTCAGCGTTCTACACTGCAATCCATTTTGCAGTGATTGGGTTACTGCATCAGTAATACATCAGTGATCTAGAGGATAGTGGAGGAGCTATTTTACAACTGTAATTGCCAGTGAAGTGTGAAAATTACCTGTGAAGGCGTCCGATAACACCTGGATCCAGATGTTCCACTTTACATATCCTTACCTTCAAAGATGAAGTTTCAGTATCTGTAGTACATGAGCTGATAGACTCGGTGGAAAGTTCTTGATCCAAACAGCTGCCTGTGCTCAAATTATTGAAATTCTCATCTTGATTTATTCTGCCTCATCTTAGATTCAGGTAAAAAAAAAAGTTATTGAAGGTTGGAAATTTGGCAATTATGTTTCCTGACGGAGGTTTAGACTTGATAGGGAAGAAAATCTTCACAGCACAGCCATGAGGAATACAGGGGTTTTGAATCCCATAAGTAAATTGTCTGTCATTATCAGGTGCTTCAGATTTTTTGTAGGAGGTATTCCTGTTTCATATTGTAATCAGGTATCTGTTGGGTATCTTCATTGGGGTTATGGAAGTGCTGTGGTTCAGGTGCAGCTTACAATGAGCAAGAGGATTGTGTCTTAAAGCTGAATTGAGACAAGTTGGCATACTGAGAAGAGGACAAGACTCAAAAAAATTGATCTTTTTGTATTGTTTTAAAGATCGACACTCTCGGTGGTGAAGCAGTGTGGTAGGACAGTGTAAGGAAGCTGGTCTTGACCCTATGAATGTAGCAAAGTAGGGGAACTTTTCTCTGTCTCTTAATTAGTCTAAATCTAGTATTAACCCAATATATTCTTAAAGTTTAAGTGACTGATATTCATCAAGAGTAGGGGAAATCAAAAG
The DNA here is from genome assembly GCF_035582795.1 of Mycteria americana. NCBI lineage: Eukaryota > Metazoa > Chordata > Aves > Ciconiiformes > Ciconiidae > Mycteria > Mycteria americana. The sequence continues at coordinate 41,528,574 of NC_134366.1, read as the reverse complement.
GCTGCTTCTTAGTGGCAAGTTAATTTGGAATGTTTACATTTCTGTGGAAGAGAATTGTTCCTGCATAAGCATTCTCAGACAATGATGATAGATAGTAAAGATGGCATTAAGATAGCAGTTGAACAAAGAACAGCCTCTAAAGCCAGAGGAAAAGTTAAGAGTAGCTCAGCAAAGCACAATTTTGAACTTAAGTCCTTCGAGATCCTGTTTGAAAGGGAGACAAAGTAACTGTGTTTGCTGTGCTTTTTCAGGGCTCTTATTCATTTACTCCAGGTCAATATTAATGGTTAATTGACAAATTGTATGACATGTATAGAAATACGTTGTATTTGGTGTGTTTGTAGCAACAGCATTATTCTTAGTAGGAGGAAAAAAGAGTATGTAGTAACGTCTAAGAAGTTAGAAAATACTAAAGTTCACAACAATGAAACCTCAAGTTAATTTTCCCACAAGACTCCTTCTTGATTTATTGGGCTGAATATAATTATTTAGAGGGTGAGCTAATGAAGGAGGAATTTTATAGAGCCTTTTTCTTGCTTGTTGTAAGTCTGGGAAAGTGTTTAGCAGAGCCAGAAAAAAACAGAAGTTGTAAACTTGTGTAAAGTTGGTAAATGGTTTTAATCACAAGAAAATAAGATGACGATTGCAGGAAACAATTTCCAGGAAAACCTATATTACCATGATACTTGGTCCCTTCCTTCTGTGAGGGCAGAGGATGCTGGAAGTAGCCAGTGCATCAGGTCAGTTACTCTGTGGCATGGTGGCATGGTGGCATATTGCCATGCTTGTTTTAAGTCAAGGACTTGGGACCATAAGAGCCTATGTATCTTGGGGTGCTGGCAGTGGAACCTAGTACAAGCCACTTAAACTGCTTTTCTGTAGATGGGAGGAAAAGTTGATCTCCTTGGTTCCTTTTCTATAAATGAGGAATATCTAGAATTTGAGAGGACTGTGGAGATAGGTACCTGAATGTTGTATAATATATTGATGTATGCTCTAGAAACGTATAACATTGTAGATATACAATGTATAACATTGTAGATATACAATGTATAACATAAGGTTCCATTTCTACCAGATTTCTAATTTAAGTCTGTCCTGGGGCTAAAGTTGAATATTAGGAAGTAAAGAAAATCTAGAGCTGCACATTAACCAAATAATGAGAAAACAAAATGTTGGACCACTTCTTGCAATGAGTATGTGTCCGTCTGATGCAGAGAATAATGTATGGAGCCTGTAGGGAGAAAGGAGAACAATGTGTGTTCAGCAGACCCTTGAATTCAGGTTTCCTTTAATTCTGTTGTGTGTGTCCCCTTCAGCTTCAGACTGCTTACAAATTCACATAAGTATTACTGAACTAATTTTTCTTGATTTAACATTATTCAGATCTTCCGTTTTCAAACAGAAGTAATCACACAAGGGTAAAAGCTACAGTTGTGTTGTCATGAGGGATCCACAGGTGCCCAGGATTCCTTGGTGTGACACAGATAGGAGCACTGGGAAGGGGTGGTTGAGTGAATTGTGCAGGTGTTGTGCTGTCGTGGTTTAACCCCAGCCAACACTGAGCACCACCCAGCTGCTCGCTCACTCCCCCCTGGTGGGGTGGGGGAGAGAATCAGAAGAGTAAAAGTGAGAAAACTCGTGGGTTGAGATGAAGACAGTTTAATAGGTAAAGCAAAAGCTGCGCACACAAGCTAAGCAAAGCAAGGAATTCATTCACTCCTTCCCATGGGCAGGCAGGTGTTCAGCCATCTCCAGGAAAGCAGGGCTCCATCATGCGTAACGGTTACTTTGGAAAACAAACACCATCACTCTGAACGTCCCCCCTTCCTTCTTCTTCCCCCAGCTTTATATGCTGAGCATGACGTAATATGGTGTGGGACATCCCTTTGGTCAGTTTGGATCAGCTGTCCTGGCTGTGTCCCCTCCCAGCTTCTCCTGCACCTGGCAGAGCATGGGAAGCTGAAAAGTCCTTGCCTAGTGCAGCAACAACTAAAACATCTCTGTATTATCAACACTGTTTTCAGCACAAATCCAAACCATAGCCCCATACCAGCCACTATAAAGAAAATCAACTCTATCTCAGCTGAAACCAGGACACGTGCAAACACATGCTATGAAGGGAATTGGCAGCTCTTCATCACCCTCCTCAACCAGGTAGTCAAGCCTAATAAATGGAGCCTGGACGGGAAAAGAGGTAATTTCCTATTGTAAAGAATAAAACCCAAACTGCTTGGAAAGAGGAAAAAGAAGATAAATGAGCATGTAAAGGAGTATTGGACAAGCTGAGAAACAGAGGCCAAAGGAAAGAAAAGTAGGAGGAGCAAGCTTTAGGTTAGGTCTGTTAAATAGTCAAAGTGTGCAGGTGAAGTGATCGCTACTAAGTGACCAGGAACAAAGCTTGTCTGACATGATGAAAGAGGACACAAAAGCAGCAGAGAAATAGGTACAAAGGGGAAAATAAGTCCACTTAATCATCAAGGATATTTTGACTGTTGAGCAAAACTGTACAGAGAAAATATCACTGCAGCCTCCTTCACAAAGACATAATACGGTATAGCTTATAGCAACACTAAATGATATTTGGTTACCACTGTCATATCAGAATTTTGATGTCTGTGGAGTCACTGTAAAAATTACTAAGCATCAGTACTACTGTAATATTTGTGGTCTCCTGCCCTTTTCAGTCTCATATTCTACTCTGAGCCATATGTACCTGGGGCAATGCATTTTTACAATACACAGACTTCTGCTCTAGCCATAGGGAGAAGCAGAGGGAAAAGAGCTTGAGATGGGCTGTGTTCACTCCTTCTCTCTCCCTTCTCCCTCTTCCTCCTGTTTCCTGTCCAGCCAGTAGTCCTCTCCCCGCCACCCCAGCAAAGTGACAGAGCAGAGAAATGCTCCACTCATGGGATCTGAGTCAGGGCGAGAGGGGGAAGAAGAGAGCTACTTGTTTCATGGGAGGGGTGGGATCCAGGTGCCTCAGACAGCAGTGTGCTTCTGGGAGTGAAGACTCTCGGAGGACAAATTTCATCCTCTTTCTCCTCTCTTGTCCTTTCCTTCCATCCATAATATCAGGTCAGATGTCAAGCAGGGATTAGAGGTCACAAAGAGAGAAGCGTATATGTAGACCTTCTTCCAACCCACAATTATGCTAAAAGTTAAACAGTATTACAATAGTTTTATTTTGGTATCCATATGGCAGAACATTTAAATGTTGATCTTGGGGAATTCCCTTAATGAACTGAGACTCCTGGAATAAATCATCCCTTGCTCAAGTTAGATTTCCTTGTGTACCACCTGCACGAACAATACATCTGTCTCATAAACTGAACTCTTTCTGACTGTTGAATTTGGAGTAAATGCTGGATGGACAGGAGGGGGGATGAAAGGGGCAGAGTGGTAGGTAGTAGGAGCATTGTGCCCAGCTGGGAACAAATGTGTTCTGCTATGTGTGTTTTGGCAGTTGCACGTTGTATCATCCATTCTCCTTTTCAGGCCAACGAAGCAGGAGAAGTGGGGGGAGGAAATACACAACTCGGCAAGCTGCACTAAAAACAAAGAAATTAAAATGACTTAATGTTGAAGTTGCTTCCTTTTTTGTTTGCTGAACTAATGACTTGAGAAAAGTTACCTGAATAGTCAATATAAATGACAGACATGAACACTAAACCTAATCTCCTGTAAAAAATTGAAGGTTTTAATGACCAGAAAATACTTTTTGATTAACCTAGTGTATTTTACTTCTATAAAATTCCTTGCCTTCTGTAGTTTCCATGGGTGCTGGATTGTTTTTCTCTATTGTTTTTGTAGCAAATCTGACTTTGAAACTGCCATAGAGGTGACGATTAAAATTAGTTTGGGCTTCCAGGCCTGATACTGTCCACCCTTTCTCTTAGAAGGACTGGAATTTATACATAAAAACTAAGCAGTTCAGTTCATAGGTGGAAAAAATTAGAATACAGTTACAGAGTGTTTTATCACAAAATGGATAAGTCATTTAATTGCCATCCTTTTATTTTCTTTTCCTTAATATTTTCCGAAATCTGTAATTTCTGGTAGCCTCTTTTTTTTTTTTTTTCCTCCCCTTTCAGAGAATGTAATGGTTATTTGCTAACTTTTGATTTGGCATTAGAAAAGTACAGACAATTGCATGTCAGCTTCAGCCTGGATAAGTCACATGGATTACACTAAAATATTCGTCTGCCCCAGGTAATGAATGATAAACTCCCTGGGATTTCTAAAGTGTAGGATATGGTATAAGGCCTGAAGAGCTGTCTGCTCATTTGCTCTTAAACAGCTTTTATTTCTCTTCCAGTACATTGTTAGTTTCCTTATGAACTATCTACTTTAGGTGTTGGATGATGAAATCTCAGGTGCCCAGCATTGATTCTCATCAGTGAGAGTTCATTCTGTTGGCCAGTTCACAAGAAAATTTGGATATATAAATGAAGATGAGTCAAATTAAGCTCCTAAACAACTGTCCAGGTAAGGTATGTACAATAAAACCAGTATGAATTTGCTGATCATTAGCAAATCAGTAGCACTGATTCAAATTAGCGCAACATTTCTACCAGTTCCCTGAAAGTCAGATTTTTAGGCTTCATGATTTTATGGTGGCAGGAATAGATACTGTGATTGATCTATTCCTTGTCTTCCTGAAGCTTCACTAGTTCTGTTAGGTAAGATGTGTCAAAGTTTCCAAGGCTCTTAGTAAAACCCTGTTATAAGAAAAATACCACACTGTAGCTATTCCTCTAATAAAGAGAGAGCTGTCACTTGTGAGAAGGAACCGTCCATGGGCAAATATGTGAAAAACTTCCATTAGATTTTGTTCATATGGTTTACGGTTGGACTCAATGATCTTAAAGATCTTTTCCAACTTAAATGTTTCTATGATTCATAGAGTTGTCTTTTAAAATTGCAGAAAGCCTCCTCACAACAGCCAGATTAATGTGTTTCACATTTTTCTTTAATTTTACAATGGCTTCCTATCATACCAGAAGCCAGACAGGAAACGTGGTCACTTTGACTGGCAAAATCAAATGGGATCTTCTTTAATGTTGTGAATTTTAGGAACTTTTTTCTGTTTAGATCATATTAAATAATTAGTAGTGATATGAAGGTATAAGGATATCTTAAAATGGTTTATTAGTTTGGGTGGTTAATTTTGGTTACTTGAGAGAAGCAAATTCTGCTTCAGTCACCCTATTCTCTTTCATTGTACCTCAGAAACTCCACCTTACATCATCACTGTGGGCTTTAAACTCAGTTTGATGTGGACAGTGACAAAAGACCAACGAGGTCGGGATTTTTTTGCCCCCCTTCCCCCCCCCCCCCCCTTTTTTTTTTTTTTTAAAAAGTGACCAGCTAAAAGTACTGAATTCTGGGTAGTGGTGAGATCACAACTTTCCCCATGGTGGGCTACACGTGTATTTCATTTAGGGGCCAGTTACTACCTGGACAGAGATGGGATGTTCCTACAGTAGGAGCTGGATCCCAGCAAAGAATTGTAAAGCTTCCTTTACAAAGAAAGAAATGTGGAGACACTGATAGTGCCTTGTGGCTGTGACACCACCCACCAGTCAGTATCAGCTCTTCCTTTCCATGACTATTTGTGACTTTATGGAGAGTGGGAAAAATAAGATGGGTGGGATTGACACAGGTAGGAACTCTGTCTCCAGTGATATCGTACAGCATGCCTGAGTCTGTTGCTAACAAACCAGACCTGTGATCCCCAGAATAAGGCTGCTTTGCTATTCATTCATATTAGAGTCCTGGATGAGTAGATTTGAATATGGCTCGATTGCTTCTGATCTTATTTTGATAAAAATGGATTAAATGGCATTAAAGCAGTGGTTTAACCATAACTGGTTTTAGAGCCACATGTCTATGTACTTCAGTATTTAAGTGTCAGTTATTCTTCCAGAGTCCTGGGATAATAATGTACAATTTCCTAAGTGTATGCAGTTTTTGGGATACCATAATATTCTGTGTAGTTTGCTCAACTCTGTATGTGCTGGGTGGGAGTGGAACAGAATGAACTGGATAAATATCTTGATTTTTATTTTATGGGCTCATCCATCTGAAACACACAACTTTACTTTTTCAGCTTGTATTTTTCTGTGAAAAGTGTTAAATTGCTCTTGGAAAAATTTATTGAATGCTTGATTTTGACTTATGGCATGACAGACAGGAATATGTTTTCAGTAACTAGGAAACAACATACTGAACATAGGACTAGTGAAAATCCTCCTGTAAAAAGAATATATTCACACAAATCTTACCAACACTGCATGTGTGCGTATGTATATTTATATTTTTTTTTCCCTTTCCTAAAATAAAATCCTGCTGGCAGAATTTTATATTCAGAAAAAAAATCTTATTGTTTCTAAAGAACATAAATCTTTAGCCTCTTATTTTGTGAATTGTTATGCTGAATGGCTCAGATGCTTTTTGGGGTAAATCATGTATTTTAATGCATGTCAGACTTCAAGACATTGTAAATAATCTGTTCTGATCTATACTGTATGAGGATTTGGCCATTAAAAAGCCAGTTCTATATATTTTTGGGAAGGAGCTAGTGTGCCTGTCTTTTGTGAAAGAATACAACCTCCTTTAACGCTTTGCAGTTTTATTGGTAAAGGGTTTGCATAAAACTAATGAAATCACTCAACAGAATTTGTATTTTGAAGCTCTTCTAGGGTAGAAGTTGTATCCTTATTATTAATATTTCAGCCTTGATTTAAAAGGTTTTCTTTGCATTTTTTCCCCTAATAAGCAGTATGTATTATTCTTCTACTTTCGAAGCAAAATACAAACAAAAAAAACCCCTAAACCCCTTCAATCTTCAGGATTTATTTATTTATTTAAATGCTTTGGAGGATAGGGAACTAAGAATAGAAGTTTTCATTGCAAGGATTATGAAGCTATCCAACATTTTAACAAAGCCATTGCTAGCACTTTGGAAAGGCTTTTCTTTAATCAGATATTTAATGCTGCAGCAATCAGAAAAGGATAATGGTGATTTTTTAGCAGCTTGGAAAATAGAAATAGTGGCTATTGTAGTGTGTAGCAGTGGTCCTTAACTGTCAGTCTAACATAGCTAAACACCTATTAAGAGCCAAAGAAGATGTATTTTTCTCCATTTTGAACAGCTTCCATCATCCTCTATTACTTTTTGATGCGATGCGCCACAAGAATTTACGTGTTGTTGTACTAATGAATATCTCGGGTTGCTGTGATGGCTGAAATCTTCCTTAACTCATAGGGCAAAACTTAGATGGGTCTTGAAGATCATCAGATCCTTTAATGACTGGAAACCATATTCTCCTTTTCTCTTAAAACTGGTTAGCTATTTGAATTACAGGTTGCAGTCTGGTCCTGGAATTTTGTTAAGGAAAATTTGGTTAAAGTGATTTTAGCCTTCTCTGATTTATGTAACATCTTCCTCATTGGTAATTTAGAAATAACAAAGAGTATCACAGATCTTTTTTTGCCTTCAGCAAGCATATTACAGAATATCTCCACTGAAGTCACAGACTTTTGTCTGAAGTTCTAGCTTTCTATGCCTCTGTGAATGGCCACAGAAATAGGATGCCTGTGGCCATAGGGGACATACGGATTATAGGTCTATAAGTATTTAATAATTGCATAGAAGAGAACAAATTTAAAATATTATGTTGAAAGAGATCCACCACAGAGTATCTTAAAGCCAAATGAGGGCAAGAATTTCTTCTGAGAGCAAAAAATTAATTTTCAAATGCTTATTGTAAATAAAACATGAGCTTCGCGGACCCAAGTGAAAATTTTAACTATTAGGAAGTAATGGAAAACGAGACTGCGTTTAATGGATTTTTGTTTCCGTATTTCCTTCAGCTTTTTTAATTGACTCATTTAAAAATGCTGTAAGTAAAAGTGGTGTTAGATTTGCTTTTCATTTAGGTTAGCAGAAATAACTAACCAAAATCCCCTAATCCCCAACCATTCAAAAAAGCCCCGAATCTTTTTGGAACTGGAATTGAGTGGAGGAATACATTGTTCATAGAGAAGGAGTCCCAGTTCATGCTACTGGTTGAAGGTCAGTCCAAGACATCTTCTAGCAGTGAAACTCACTTACGGAGCTCCTGCAAAAATTACAAATTACATGGTGCTAGCATGTTAAAGGAAAAATATCTAACTAGTGCTGTTCAGTGACAGAAGAGAATTCAGTTTAGTCTTTGGTACACTTCAGAAAGATAAAGATCTGAACATGACCTACATGTATTGTATTATGTTTCCCTTTCTAACGTGGGGACAAGGGAAAATGGTGGAGAACTTCAGACCAGTAACTGAGGTGTGATTTTTGGCAAGTTCTTTGACTTGCTTTTTATCTTTATTAACACCAACCATAGCAAGCAAGGTCAAGTGCTTGGTAAATGGGAGACAAATATTATCCCTACTGTGATCCTTATATTTATACACATGCATTGATGCACATTATTAGGTACATAGGTGCTCTACACCACACACACACATGATGATGCTAGGGAGACTGAAAGCAGACAATATGACTGTTATACTGAACTTATAACGTGTTCCTTCCTCAGTAGTGAGAAACCTTTTATACTCAGAATATACTGTCAAAACTCTGTAACTCTCTTTCCTGAACCATTACAGTTGCATGGTGTCTTGAACAAGTTTATACAATGCTACTTAAAGCATTGCTACCCTAAAAATCCCCAGAAAGCAAGATATTAGACTATAATATTTTTTAAAGGAATACCAAGTACAGAAATAGTTGCTTCAGGCTGGATAGGCTAAAGAAGAAATTGCCGCTCTTTGCTCCTCTGTGTCCCTATTGGGCCACTTTATATAATGTAAGATCTCTTTGAAAGTCAGGCTAGCAAACACAGTGTAAGAATATACAGGACAGCTGGCTGGAGCATGAATAAAAAAAGACATAACCTCTAGCTTTGTGCTTAGCTGGATCTATTTCTACAAGAAAGTCTTAAAAAAAAAAAAAAAGTCTTGCATTACTGTGCACATCAGTTCTGTCCTCCTTTTGTGCAGCTTTTGATGGGCTGTAATTGTGTTCCTGGCATTCACAGTGAAGCACATTAATTTTGCTCTTAAGTCTTTTGAAATTCAGTAGAAAACTATGCAAATGGTTCAGGAGGAAGTATGTAATTCAAAAGAGGTGTTATATGTGATTATTTTTCCTAACTGAAAGAATAGAAGCTTCATTGTCTTTTCAGGACTACTTCATTCATCATGATAAATCAGGAGCCTATTTCCTCTCCAAGCTTTGAAATGTAATTTTTCCAGATCCTGATGAGATTCTAGTGTTTCTAGTCTGTGTGGAAGGGAGAGGGGGTTCCTGTTGCTGTTCGTATTATTTGTGTGCATACCTCCATGATAAAATGGGTTGTTCCCTTATGAAACCATCACAGTGATATTAGCTGATTTAGTCAGCAATGTAGGGAGGAGATTAACTCTACTCTTACAATCTCTTTGTGAATAAATCTGCTACTATACCTTTGGGATCTCAGGGATCCAGTGTATGATCAAGTACATCTTACAGAAGTTAGGTTTGTGAAGTGACGCTGCCTTCATTATAGTCCGGGGAGACATGTTTGCTTGTCAAGACTTGCAACCCAAGCTGTTAACAGGCTGAGAAAATCCCCTTTCCCAAAATATAATATAAAATGGTCTTCAATTTACATGTCAACAGAATATGCTGTGGATGACCATGTAAAAAGGCTAAGTACACTATATACGAGTTATCTTTCTGGGTGCCATCTACCTGAGTTTGCAGAAGTACCCTTTCATTCCCTCACACCATATGTATGAATAAGTCAAACCCATGTAGGATGCCCTACTGATGATATGATAGGCAAGATCTGTATGCATGACACTTGAAATACCTATTACCCATATTGGTTTGGATCACTGAGAAGTAATTAAAAATTTTGGTAACTTCCCTGCTTCCTGTTGTCTAGTCTTGAGGTACTCTGCATAAACTTTAGGTAGGTTAGGCAATGGGACTAAGAAGGCTTTATTCACTGGAGCTCATGGCTATTAAATGGAAATTGCTGTGGGTTCTAAAGGGAATTTCTGGCTGTTGAGATCCTGTCAAGAAGCTGGAGAAAACTTCTGTTGTGGGAATGGTACATTCCAATACAGGCAGCTTTGCTGTAGAGAGAGTCCTGTGGGATGCAGAGGAGGACCTTGCAGAAGTGGGAGGTGAGTGGCTTGGTTTGACACTTGTCACTTTCTAGAATTTCCTGAATTTGGCACCCCAGAAGTGTCATTCCTCTGAGGCATAATGGAAGGAGTATACCAACCGAGCAGTGGGATGGCTTAAATAATACTCCAATAATTAACACTTGTGGCATCAGAATATTTCTAACAAGTTCTCTCAAATTTTCTCCTCCAGCACTCCAGTCTCTGCAGTTCAAATTCTGATCCCAACATTAATGAGGACTTTTTTTTCCCCCCCTTTTGAGTGGGATGGCATATGGATGAGATGAGGAACAGAAAAACACCCTACCAAACAAACCAACCCACAAAACCTTGCCCTTTGTGTGACTGTCACCTTTGGAGGTGGGATATGCATCTATTCAAACTCCCTTCATTTTATATTTATCTTGATGACAATGCAAATGTATATTGAAATCTATTGCTTGCTGTTGACCTGCTATGAACAGAAGATCAGGCCATACATAAAAGCATGGACCTCTCTTCCTATGTGAGCTTCTAGAAGTTACTCAGTGTTATGTGATCACAAGCACTGTCCTGACTGTTACGGAAATTATGCATGCCAGCCACCATAACAGGGTTCAACTCTAGGTTTCCGCTGAATCAATAAGCCGAAAAGAGGTTCTTCTATGAAGTCCTTTTTATTAATAACACTACAGCTTGAGCTGGGTGCCTCCGAAGAGGGACCTCAAACAAAGAAATCCCTGGGCAATTATACCCTTACAATCTAAATTCTCTACCCCTCATGTGACAGTTTGGACCAGTAGTAAGATTAGGGTCTGGGGTCTTCCTGTTCTTCATTGGGCCCTTTCATTATCTCTAGGCAGGCCATTCCTTTTCTTATCTCTAAGGCTGCAGCTTCCTTATCTTCTGGCTTGAGCTGGCTCTGGGGCCTTCTTTTACTCAGCTAGATAAAAGTTCAACATATTTAGGTGAAAGTTCACAGCTTGCAGCCTAAGGCTTCAGCAAATTTAGCTACTAATGCTAGAAGCAAGTTATGCTAAACAAGTTCTATATAAGTAGTGTATACCAAATCGCACAACATGACTGCCTTTGCTTTGATTTTTCCAGCTTGGTTCCAACCCCTCCTTTTGCCAGAATAACTTGTCAGCTGGAAAGAGAGAGCAGTCGTACTGCCCCCCGCTTACCTGCCAGAGAGCATCCCCCTGGAACTCTTATGTGTTTTTTCTTTTATGAAATCAAGTGAGAAAGGAAGATAAAGACACAGTAGCACCATAAATGGCTATTGCTAGTCATTTTAATATCTTGCAGCTTTGACCTAGGAGCAAGCTATTTCCCATCAGCTGTACCGCGCTAAGTACAAAATAGGAACAACCAAAGGTGGTTACTGTGGAGAAAACACCTTGTGCCAACTCACTATCCTGTGGGAACTTTTGTTCCTAAAGCTTTGAGAAGAATGGAGCAATTAATGTCTGTGAGGCTCAAGTGGATATTGCTCATTAAGTTGTACTTCGTGTATATTTCTCATCTTGTATTTGTGACTTCCATTGGCCTCTGGGGGCTAGCTGAGGGATAAAATGTTGCTGCCTTGAGCATGCTGCAGAGTAATAGCTACTGTGGTGGCCACAGGGAGTGGGTAATGCAAGGGGAAGGCAGACAGAGAGCAGAGGAAAGGAACAAGACTCGGGATGTGTCTGTAATGTGCCTGCTAAATAGAGAGGGAAGCAATGAACCTTTCTGCTTGGCAGGTATGTTTGGTGTGTCAAATCCTTCAGGCTGTATGGCCTTGAACCACTTATTTCAGCCTTATGCTCACAGTCTGAGTCACTTTTACTTACGAGAAAGGTACGTCTGGTGTATTTGTGCACTTGGGGATAGGTGTACGTTTCCGATAAAGTCTGTGAGCAAGGTGTGTATGGGAAATACTGAAAAATTACTAATGCTTCTAAAATGTTTTTAGTCTTAATGCTCTTTTGATCTGCTTCTGCTTGCAGATGAAGTTCTGTGAATGCTGGTTTTGGCAGTAGAAGAGGCCTAAGAGGTTTCTGACCTCAGTTATTTTTTCCCATCCTTGCACTGAAGTTATACAAAAATAACTGGTGGTGGGGCCATATGGTAAACTGAACTGACTCAAACTTAGAGGGTATTTTAAAGTATTATTTTCATGCTGTGAATGGAAGGAAAGTGGATATATTATTCCAATGACTAGATTGTTTCTGTGCTATTTAGGGAGTGGACAGTGAGCAGCAATGCAAAGCTGACACCTCCCTACCCTATCTTTCAAAAGAAAACATTCATGGAACCACAGGTTAATTTTGTTCTTCATTTGTGCAAGCAATCTCTGCTGTTTATCTTGTAATTGCTAATTAACCGTCTATCACTACCTTCAGCCTTTTATACTAACAGCAAGTGTGTCCCTTTAAGCTTACTGTTGTATTTTTACCTGTTTGAAAAAATATATTCATCGGCTTGCATTTTCTCATTGCTTCTTGGTTCCTGTATATTGTGGCTATCCACATGTGTATTTTCAAGTACATAAATCTGAAAACTTAGATCCTGCAGTTGTTTCATAGCAAAGATTTGAAATTTAATGGTTGATACTTCAAGGTTTGATTTTGCAAGAGCACTGCGATATTTTGATACGGGACCTGTGATGGATTTTGGCTTGGTGGGCTGGCAAGACTTCAGAACAAAACTGGTGGGTTAACTGATAAAACCGCAGGTGTACGTAATAGCTGCAGTGCAGAAGGCTCTTTGCAATGTGCAGTTAAGTTCAGAGTCTTGCTGGTGACATTTTACTTGTCTCCAAACGCGAAAGAGAAGGACAATGGCTTCAGGATTGTTGTCTGTTGTACTTTAATGCATGTAATGGTGCCAAGACAATAAAGCTAATCCTCTGGCACCTTCATGGTCACTTTCACAGACATTTTTCTATTAAAACTACTAAAATAGTACACTAACGCTTAGCGTGAATGGAAGTTACAAAGTTAGGTTTGATATATGGGTATGTCAATCAACCTCTGCGCTTGGTGGTTGGTTTGTTGCTGTTTGTGGAAGAGGAGGAAGGTTTTTACACACCTGAACACTTTAAGAAGCCTTATTGTAGTTGCCTTTCTCTGTAAGCGGTGTAAAAACTATAGGTTAAGATCATAGTGATTATTTTGGTGAAGGCAAAGAAATCTTGAACAAGAGAATGACAGCTCTTATAGGGAGGTGGGAAAGGATAGGAAAACGTCATTAACTGGGCTATTTTTTTATAGAAAAGCAAACACAACTTATCAAAACCAAGGCTGTTACTTGTGAATGGAAGTACAAGCAGGGAGTTCACACCTGATTTCAGTGAAAGAGTAGAGTCTAAAGCATTTGGCTTGGCCCTTTCTCACTGTCTCCCTTTCTCACTCGCTCTTGCTCTGCTCGTTCTCACTCATTCCTGTTTTCACTAGCCTGCCTCAGGAAGGGATTTCCCTTGGCATTCTCCTTTAATAAAACAGAACTCTAAGTTTCTGTGTTTACACAAATTTATTGCCAGCCTCCAGGCTTGTCTTGCTACGCCTGTAGTTCGAAATGAATTGCAGTACACTATTAGCAGATTGAGAATACTGGCGGTTTTTTTATTATCTACTGCAATATTATCTGGTAAAGAAACTTTATCTGTTCAATGCATAGTGATGGAAGAAAGGGAGGATTTATCCTTTCCCCTGACATAGAGGGAAGACAGAAAGAGAAAGATGAAAGTGGAAAAACTACTTTGGCCCCCTGTGTAAACTGAAATTTTATTTCACTGGTAATTGCCTTCAAAACCCTAGAAAAGGCACTGTTGCTGTAGCTATGGCATTCTGCAATATAGCAGCACCCAATGTAGATTCCCCTTCGCTTAAGCCCCTTCCAAGTACGTCCCTTGCATTTGGTCTCCACTTTGTGGGCAGTGTGACCTACTGGTCAGGACCGCTGTCTGTCTGCTGGAATTCTCACACTTTTACTGAAAGTCTCTGTATGTGATGGTGCCTTCCCTGGGAGAGAATTTGGGCTAGAAATAGCAAGAATTTTGATGCCCGGCGGGAGGCTGGGGGGTGGTGGTGGTGGAAATCTCTCATGCTCATAGAGAGAAGCTTGAAAAGATGGCCTGGAACTACCTTATTTATTACAGTCTGAAAGCAGATTGCTCCCCCTCCACCCCAAAACATCCTGCAAGTGTGTTTGATAAACAAGGTTAGTGAATTTAGGTGACTTGCTCTTGATTCTTGAGCAGCTGGATTTATAATATGATATTGCAGAGGAATACATAGTCTAGTTTAATAATACAGGGCTATCTAAATAAATTACATGGCTTTTACAAAATTCTGCTTTTCAGTGCCAGTAAGGCACAGCCAGATGTAGTCAGGAGCACGGTATAGGTGAAACAGATTCTGAGTTCTCTCCTAAAATAGCCGTAAATCTACTTATTGTTCATACAGCTCTAAACCCTCCTTTGTCTCTGAAAAGAGGGTTGTTTATACTGTGGGATTGGATGCATCTAGCTAAGTGAGCCTTGGCTCTTAATTTACACACCTACATAATCCCTGCAGAGAGGGAGGTGCTCTCAGTTGTTCTCTGGGGATGCTTATCATCTTCTGTTGATGGAGAGAGGAGAGGCGGAGGGGAGGGCAATCTTCCCTTATATTTAGTTGCAAAGACATGAGTATTTCCCCTTCTCCCCCACCACCCGTGCTGATGAACGCTTTATTCAAGCAAACTAATCTCCAAACCTGGGGGGAAAAAAAAAAAATTGACAAAGTATGTGGCAATTTAGAAGCAAAGGGAAAAGCTGTTCTGGAGAGCAGGCAAAATGCTGTGTGTGTTTGTTGGAAGTGGTAAAGCTTGAGGAGGGAACAGTAGGGAGCTGAATAAAACAGCCTTGAAAGCCATTCCACTACTGGTGTATAAACTGAAAGATGGAGTAAGAGCCAATTTTCTTAACTCAACAGCATAAGCCTTGCAATTAAGGCTGTTCTTGTTTTTAATTGTCACCTGTACTGTCAGCCATCTTAGTGTTCCCACACAAGGTGTTTGCATTTACCTTCACAGTCACATCTGGAGCTAAAGGCGCTTACGCACATCCAGCCCAGCCTCTGCTCACGGTCTCCAACAACAGGCTCCTCTTCAATGCTTGGGATGTGCTTCCAGAGTCATCAGAAATGTTTTGCACTCAAGAAATGCTTCATTTTTACCTAAATCCCCCCACTTCCCCCCCTTTTCACCTCTCTGCTGATGGGGAAAAAATGGTCCATCTGCTGATCTCTGAATCAAGAGGGGTTCGTTAGCTGGATTTTTGCTGGTATGATGGGAGAAAGGCTATCTGATTCTAGAAATGGAAATCCAGACCCTGTATGTTTTCTTGAAAATTTAAATATTTGAGTTACACACCAAAAAAATCTTGAGTTGCTTTATTGATTGGTATATGTGTGCTTAAGGAAAGTGCATGCTCTATGTACCTGAAAACCCCCAATATTTCACTCGATCTTTGTGAAAAGCAGGCAAAGAACTGGCTGTATCAGAAAAACTGTAATTGTTTTCTATTCCTTTTTGATATTAATATGAATCAGCAATGGCTTCAGTGATACTTTCTGAAATAGTTGATATAAAAATCAATACTAAGTAATCCAAAGGACAGTCAAACCCATTATAAAACCAAGTAACAAATCCAAAATAATCCCCATACCTGGTAATCCCATCAGACCACTGATGTCAATGGAACACATTGTTGGTTTAAAATTTTGATAAGTGTAATGACTTTGGAGTGCCAGGGGTGATGCTTATCAGAAAGTATAAGCTAGTGTCTACTGTGATGAGTGGTAGTGTTCATATTTAAAATAGCTTTTTGCTGTTTGAGAAGAATATATATATATTTTTTTCCCCTGCCTCGGGCAGAGTTGCATGCCCTAAAATCTGCACTTTTTTTGTGAGATCACTGTTGTTCATGGCTACCATTTAAAAGTCTATAAAAATACTTGAGGAAGGAAGAGCTTAGTTCTACTAAACTCTTTGTCTTCCTACAGAGTTTTTTTTTTTTTTTAGATATGGAAGTCTAGGACCATTTAAAAATCTATTTAAAATGCAACGTGTAGTAAGATGCTACCTCTATAATGCTAAGAAAATGTCTTTAATTACCTTTTGGATAAAAGCTACAGGTATTATCTTGACGTTTTTTCACAATTACCTTACTAACCAGCATGACATGTTTGGAAAGCTTCTAATTTGTAACAGCCAATGTGTATTCGTTGAGAACAGTCATGTCAAACCAATCTAATTTCTTGCAGTGACAGGGTAACAGGCTTTTTGGATAGGAAAAGAAACAGATGTTGTATATCTTTAGTAAAGCTTTGTTACTGATTTGCACAATATTCCCATGAGCAAACTAGATTAACACATTTAAATGTAACTAATGAAAAAAAAAAATTATGAATTTTGGTAGTATAGGGACAGAAGGGATGAGCAAACAAAGTAGGATGATTCGGGTATCTTTCCTGGCTGAAATACAATTCAATGTTTTCATCAATTACTAAGTTTATAAAATTGACAGTACTCCCTCAGTTTTACACTCCTGTGTAACCACAGGAACAACTGTGCAAGTACCAGTTCAGTAAAAAAATCTGGGAGGTAGTGTGGCTCAAAAGCTGAACAGGAGCTAACAGTGTAACACAGTTACCAGAAGGGCAGAGGTAAATGAAATTAAAGAGTTTTAAAAATGTGAAATAATTCTAAACATCAGTAAAAACGTAGTTGGAATGTGGTGGCAAGTTTTGGTTAAGAGGAGGACCAACTGGGCCAAGAAAACCAGAAATCATAGGAAAGCAGGAAGAATTATCACAACATAGAAAAGGCAACCAGTAAGGCCAGATAGATAGGGAATTGCTTTAATATACTGAAAATGGGACCTAGGAAGAGACGTAAGTCTTGAAATGTGTTAAGAATGCCTATGAAGAGAGAGAACAATTTATCTTTTTGTTTAAAGGACAAGAACTAATGGGCTCAGGCTGCAGTAAAGAGTGTAAGTGTTAAGAAAATCCTTATAACTTTAAGTATAGCAAAGTGTGAATAAATTGTCTGGAAAGTAGTGGATTATCAACACAGGTGGTTTTGAAGAATTAGCCTGACAAATATCTGTCAGGAAGGTATAGGATCACAGAAGAACCAGATGTCCTCTTTTTTTTTGGGGTGGGGGTGTGTGTGTGATGTGCATGTGTGTGAACAGCGGTTATGTTCAACTAATAAAGAGTAATTGGGGAAACCTTTATAAAAGTTTGTGATGCCCAGAACAGGACAATGACATGGAAAACTCTTGGCGTTACTTGCCCAGAACTGATCTGCTATTGGAGATGTTGTACGCAAATCTCTTTACTGAAGCTATTGTTCCCAACTGTTGTTGCTTCTGTCATTGCATTTAACACTTATGTCTTTGTCAGGCATATCATAATGATGATCGCTTGCCACACTTTTAGCTATCTCAAGGGTATGCTGTTCTTCAAGGCAGCAAGCTGTTAGGCTGGCTCCACTGATTTTCAAACTGAGCTTTATAGCGGGTAATAATAGCATGAAATTTTTTTTTGGTTAGTCTTAAATAGCATGAATGTCTTCGAAACATCTTTTATTACCACTCTGAATGCCCTTAAACCTTGTTGGAAGTGAAATCAAACAATGTTTTGGGAATGTCAAATCTCTCGCTGAAAGAGTGTAAAATTTTTTTGTCCTTGTTATTCTGTGGTTTTTGGTTATTTCCTGTGTGTGTCCGAAATGTTCTGAGGTTCAGTTGCCCAAAGAAGTGACCTGTCCTATTCAGTATGGAGGCTTTGGGGTAACATGGGAGTGCAGCACTCCTTGCCTGCATAGTTCTTTACCAGATGGGTTGCAAAGGAGTTGGGGAAAGAGCTGGACTCCTTTAGCTTTCTCTGAAAGATACATAAAAAATAATGATTTAATGGAACACCTTGCTTTTAAATAGAAGTTTCTGCATGTGGGAAGGACCTTCTGTCAATTAGGCTTAATCTACCATTGAAATTACCATCTTAGCAAGTGGGATGCTGACATGATATCCTGGAGAGAAAACCAGATGTAAAGCAATTTCCTCACATCACTGTAGGTCAGGTCTGCAGATGCAGCAGGACGCCAAGGTCCAGAGGTAATAAACTGAAAACTTCCCTAAGCTGTTGGAATTACTGCTGTACAGGATGCCACTGAACAACGGCACGTAGTCTGACAGTAGGGCTTCAGTTTTAGACTTGTTGAACGTTTTGTTATCCACCTGTGGCAGTATTTGTGTCACCAAGACAGCAGCTAACTAACTGCCTGAACACCAGGGCCTATTGAGATTTTTCCTTAGGTTGTTTTTGGAGAACGTACAGCATTTCTTTATTTACTTGTTCAGAGCTGCTCTGGATCATTTGGTTGGTTTGAGGTAATCTTCACCCTAATTGAGCTAAAAAAGGTTTATAAAAACTGAAATTCCCCAATAGTGTAGGAAAAGTCTCATGATAGTTCGGTTGTGTATTCATTTCACTGGATCTGTGTTGCCCCTCTGTAACTCAATTCCTTGCTTAATTCTGTTTTCACCTTCAGTTTTATTGCAAATATTATTATGCCTGAACATACCTCCCATACCTCTGCAGCAATCTGTTTGATCCGTTTTGAATGGTTGTCTTTTTCAAACAATATTTCAACTCATCAACATGCTTAAAGTGCATTTCTTTTCATAGATGACACTGTGCCATCTGGATTTCTGTTCAGATAAAAAATGCCCCTTTCTTTGTTTAATCTCACTTCCAGATTTGCTTTTTAATGGCTGACCACTATTCTTTCATCTTCACCTAATTTCCTATTTCTTTATTAGGTGACTTGTTCACTTATAAATAAATGCAATTTTTTTTTTTTAAATGTGAGGCTAATTCCTTATGTTGACTATTTCTTTGACTAAGAATTTGATTTAATCTATGTCAAGTTAACTCTCTAAATTGATTTATTGATCAAAAAATAAGAAAATAACTAATTTTACCACTCCACTGGTTTACTTTTTCAATTTTGTTTCTTTGTTTTAAAAGCAGTCATATGAAATATTAGCATAGCTGATGTACGGACTCTCTTTTGTTAGTATTCATTTGGAATTGTTGAAGAAGCAACAGAAACACAAAATAAAGGCATTTGAGGTCAGGTATAAACTCCCCAAAGCTGTGAGGCTGTTAAAAATGGTTCATTGTGCTGAAAGGTGAATGAGTGTTTCAGCATTAAATAAAGCAGGGCTTAGAGCATTTTCATTTGCAGCTGTAATAGAAGGAAGTAATTTTAACAAGCACACAAACTACGTTGAAAAACAACAGCATGCCTATGCCTATGAAAAAGCTTTAGTTACCTTGACCTGTCTGTGTTTGCCTGTCAGGCAAGGACCATGATACTCCAGTCCTTCTGACTGGAGGATCCAGTTTAGCATAATTTCAAGAGCAGCTTTTCTTCACATATTCTAGCAGAGAGGGAAATCCAAAAGCCAACCATTTCTCTTGGCCTCCCTGGGTTAGGCCTTTCAGGCGTTAATTTAAGTATCTGTCATCTCAGATGACAGGTTACTTTAATAGTCAAAGTAACTTACAGGATGCTTAAATAACTATACAGCCTGTAGAAGATATTTTGGAAAAATCTTTATTTATAATCTCTCCTGCTCTTGAGTTACCATTTTTCTTTAAGTGGAAAATTATTTGGAAGCCTCAATTTTTTTACATTGATCTACTACTATTACCTTCAAACAAACACCAGCATAATTTATTAATGTTTTCTTACAACTGAGTGAACACATAAGAGACCAACTCATTTTGTAGGAGAGCTGTTCTTTTCCAGGCTCAGTTCAGAATAAAACAAACCCTTTGTCCTGCCATAACTCTGCTTGGTTGCACATGTGTGTCTGAGAAACCTGACTCTTGGATACACACCACATTGCTGGCAGCTGCAGAATCCCCTTGTGCACGTATTTGTATATAAACACAGGGCTTATTAATGCAGCCTCTGAGGGCTTAATGGGCCATGGGCTCCCTGGTTTGTGGTTGCCAGGCCTCTTTTTTTGGGTGTGGATCCTTTGCTTCCATAGTCTCTTCCTCCCTACCCGTCCCATTCGGCAGCCCCTATCCCACCCTGCAGAGCTGAGGTACCCAAGTAGGTGGTTCTTTGCCAACTCCAGTATTAGGGGTAACCTCTCATCAGCAGGTCGAAGAGAAGTTACCTGCTATGGCAAACAGCAGTGGCAGAGTGTTAAAGGCTGGGAAAGTTACTGCCTGTCATAGCTATGTACTTGGTGAATGTGAATCAAAGCTGAACTCCTATTCCCTGCGTGGAGTGGCTTTAATGGAGCAAAAGCATTGGAAATGTCTCATTTGGCATCATCTTAGAATATATTTCTCTTCTCTCTCATTTAAAACAAACAAAACAACTTCATTTCCAGTTAACTCTGGGTTAACCTGCAACTTCTTTCCTTTGGGAATTTTTTTTTCCTGTTGTCTGTTATAAAGAGGGTAATGAAAACATAGAGGAGAAAGTGGTTGGTATCATGATTTGTGTGTGTAAATGTGTTATAACATTTTATGATGTTTCTCAGGTCATATAAAATTGGTTGAAGAATTCTGTTTGTGAATTTGCTGCCTTGGGCATTCTGACAGAAAATCAGCTTCTGTAGAACAAATCAAAGGATGCATCACATCTTCTGTAGCTCCTAGAAAATGAGCTTAAAAGTGCAGCTATTTAACTGGCTGCTTGTGTAAATAACTGCTCAGAAGGAAAGAATTGAACTTTGGAGAAACGTTTTGATATTTTTAGTTGTCTTAGATAATGAAAGCTGAAATACTTTTCTAAATGGACTTTTACATAGTATATTCTTCTCATTCTCCCTGTGACTCTTCTTCTTTTTTTTTTTTTAATGTCACAGAGTCTGTGAATTCATATTAGACAAAAATAAGATTAAAAAACTGAGCAAACCCACAGTCTCCTGTACATCGGAAAACAGTTCAATGCTGCAGATGAGTACAACTTTACAGTCTTTCCTCTTACAAGGGTGTATTTAGAGCTTAATGAACATGGTGTGCTAGTTTATATTATGGGATAAGTTTCCAAATAGTAACAGAAAATTAGGTTGCTGTTCCCATATGACGCTAACAAGCTGCATTGTTGAGAAGGCTCTAGAATGAAGTGGTCATCTAAAATTGAATTTAGGGCTGAAAACCTGTACTCTGTTCCTCATCATCAATTTATCCTGTGCTCTCCATTTTAATTGTTCTGTGATGATCTTTGAAAATGCAGCTGTCATGAGAATGTCAAATGAACAGAAGTACATGACGTACCGATCTATTGAGGACACTGAGGGCATTGACCTTCTTTATGTAAACCCATGTTCCATTTCAATCAAATATGCCATTACACCACCCATCCGTTTACATCAGCTTCATAAAAAGTCAGTGCTGGCGTATATGACAGACAATTAGACTATCCTGCTGAGTCCACTTACAATGAAACAGGACTCAGGAGTGGGTGAAAATCATCAAGTGATAATAAGCATATAGTTTCATTTGTTCATAATATATTGATTGGGGAAAAGTGCAGCTGTGGAAAGTCAATATGCCTGCATACTGTTGTTCCAACTGAACAAACGCACTTAGGGTCTTCTCATTACTATAATTACAAAAGTAATCAGTTTTAAAAAAAAGTCCACAGCTACCATGTAAATGGGTATTGAATTTAGCAGAGCAGCACCAGTTTGTTACTTCTCAGCAGCATCAGTTTTCCTACATAAAGCAACCCCCAAAAATACCAGCAGAAAGGCTGTCCTAGATGGTTTGTTCTGTAGAAGTGTTTAACTAATAATATAACATAAAAAAAGCATTAGGCAATCAGTTCCAGAAGGAGAAAGAAATAACACACAGAGGCACAATCAGAGTTATGTTCTAGTCGCATGTAATCCCAGTATTATGGGAAATTCAAGTAACCCTATTAGAAACGTTTCAAGTTTGAATTAGAAGACTTCCTGTGCACCCAAGGTAAACAGAATTGTTGACAGTGCGAGTAACCCTCTTAGAAAAGCTACAGGAAAGGGTGAAGTGGTGGTGGGAACAGAACATGTTACGAGGCAGGAAGTTGTTCAGGTTTACACCATCCTTCTCAACTTCTATGGAGCATGCTACAGATACTTTTGTTGTGAAATAAAAATTGATGGCTTCAAAATGAATGCAGCTGAGAACTAGTTTTGCTGTAGGCTTGCTGTTATGTATTTGTGGCAGTATCAAGAAGAACCACTATTAACACAAAGCTTTTTTCAGAATAAGTTGCATCCTACCATCCTTTTAAAAAATTCCCACCTCTGTTCATGCTTGGATCCCTATAATAGGGAGGGTAAAAAACCTGCCAAACTCAGCAGTGACCTAGTGCACACTAACTTCTTGGGGAAAAAGAGGTAATAAAATCCTTCATAATGAAGAAGGGATTACACTCTAGAAGGCAGTTTCCTGGTATAGGAAAAAAAAAAAGTGCATGTTTTTCTTTTCTTCATTTGAAATTTTTTTGGGTGATGTTAATTGACAGGCATAAAAAGGCATTTCAGTCTTTTTTCACAGCTAAGAAGGTATTTTATATTTTTACAGTCGTTTAAAATAGTGAAGTGAATTTTCTTTTCAGGAAGTGTTCAATTTTAGGTGGAAAATATAGAGTTGTCTTAACCTCAGAGGAATTTTTATGACAAAGGTAGTTGCATACTTTAAGCATAGAGATTACAGTGAAAATAAAGGCAGCTGTTTCGAACAGCTGCCCTTATGTAGATACTGGGTATTTTTACTTATGAATAAGTAGGACAAAGGGGAAACTCAAAAACTGTCTTAGGTGAAAGTTTCCCCTCTCAAGGAAAGAACATAACTAAAATTTTCATAATTTTCATTCTTACTGTGTAAAGGTGTATATATATGTGCATGCATGCCACGGGGAGGCTGCCGGCACTCTGAAATACTGCTCTAGCCAGCTCCCTATCCACCTTCTCCAGCTCTAGCCCTTCTCTCTGCAGCATCTCCCTTTCCAGCTGTACATCTGTGCTCCTCATATTTCTCAGGACTGGCCAATGCACAAAGTCTCCCTTTCAGTTTGCATAGGTGACTTGGTGTCGTGGTTTAGCTTCAGTCAGCAACTAAGCACCACCCAGCCGCTTGCTACCCCCCCCCCCCCGCCCCCTCCCAGTGGGATGGGGGAGAGAATCGGAAGAGCAAAAGTAAGAAAACTTATGGGCTGAGATAAGAACAGTTTAATAATTGGAAAAATAAAATTGTAATGAAAAGGAAAACAAGAAGAGAGAGAGGAACAAAACCCAGGAAAAACCCACAAGTGATGCAACCGTTCACCACCCCCCAACTGATGCCCAGCCCATCCCTGAGCAGCGATCGCTGCCTCCCAGCCAACTCCCCCAGTTTCTATACTGAGCATGATGTCACATGGTATGGCATAGCCCTTTGGCCAGTTTGGGTCAGCTGTCCTGGCTGTGCCCCCTCCCAGCTCCTTGTGCCCCTGGCAGAGCATGGGAAGCTGAAAAGTCCTTGACCAGTGTAAGCACTACTTAGCAACAGCTAAAACACCAGTGTGTTATCAACATTATTCTCCTACTAAAATCCAAAACACAGCACTATAACAGCTACTAGGAAGAAAATTAACTCTATCCCAGCCAAAACCAGGACACTTGGAATCAGCTGAGGCAGAGAAAGCAATGCTGGTAAAACAAAACAAAGATAAGAGAGGAGAGTAGCTATGAGAGCAAGTAAAGGACTGGAAGAACTTAAATACAGGAATAAGAAAGCTGACCTTAGTGTTTTCCACCTGAGAGTCAATGCCCAAGCTTGGGCTTGCACATTAACTCCAGGCATTGCTGTATGAGTTCCTGCAGTTGACATAGGTTAAAGCTGCTTGACAATACAGGTCGTGTGAGATCTCTCAGTAGCTTTTGATGCTTCCGAGAGTGGAGATGGTGGAAAGCCAGGGACAGTCTGCCTTTGGGTTCCCATCACACCCCCTGAAGAGGAGAGCTTGGGCACTCCTATTTGCACCCTTGCTCATGCTGATCTTACATAGTGTAACTACCTGAATGCCCATCAGGACGCTCTGAGCTGCCGGTCACACAGAGGAGCATAACCTGTCTCCTCACCTCCCAAAGGTCTGATAAACTGCACCCAGCTGTCCAGGTGCTAGATACAGGTAATCTTACCATAGCAGTGCCATGTGAGGTAAAATCTTGCTTTCTTTTGAGCCAGCAGCGACCACTGGAGATGTAGAGACACTTCTTTGTGTTTTCACACTTTCTGAAAATACATCAGGAAGATGACTTTGCTAGTTCTTCCAGCTCTCATTCATGTTAATACAATCTGTGCTATTATAGCATTTATATTCTGTCAGGGCTTGAAGTCCAAATTGGAAGCTGGATTTTTCAAGGAATCAGATGTATCTGCATCAAAAATCAGTCCCTTGCCCCAGTGTCTTACTCTTCCTTAGCAAAGTAAGTGTAATACTGAAAGTAAATAGGTAATAGGTAAAATATTTTGGTTGTAGAAACTTTATGGTATGAATCTGAGTCCTTATGGGATTTGGGCAAAACTGCATATGCTTTCTTTTTTCTGGCATAAGAAAATATTAACACACACCCCCCAATTGCAGCCTTTGATGAAGTGTGTGTATGTGTAAGCAAGCTTACAGCACTTGGGAGCCCCTTTTGTTAAACTATGTGCTGTGTTACCTTTAAAGGTGTCACAGTGTTACATGGACCAAATATATGCTCAGTCTGTATTTTTATCAATGGTATCTGACTCAGGATTTATCTGGCATTTGTAATAATACTTGTTAAATTTTTCCTTGGGTCTTGGTGATGAGGAAGGTTTTATGAAGAAAATTATTCTTCTATCTGTGGTGATATCATCCAACTTTGCATTCTCTGACCTGTCTCATTCCACCTACTATAGTCAGCATCCCTGCTCCTGCTGGTGCAAGCTGTTGTCCCAGTCTGCTCCAGACTTTTAATTTGTGAGTCTTGCTGTTTATTCGAGGTCCTCCTTTGCTATAGTCTCCTGTGAGTGAGTGGCTACAACTGCTATTGGCTTTCCTGCACTGCCAATCTTCCAATTTCTTTCCTTTTATTCTCAAATTTCTATCCTCCTGCTGCAGCAAAGTAGTTTGTGTTCCTGATGTTACTAATTTTTGTGAGGGGCTTTATGCTTTTTTTGCTTTTTGTTTTACCGGTAAACCTCAACATGGTTGCTGCTGCCTGATGGGATGCCTGTGCCGACCTAGCACGCAGCAGCAGTTTCTTTTTCTCCCTCCTGCATTGCTATTTTTGTCTCTTGCCATTCTAATCATTACCATGGTTTTTTTTGAATTGGCTAATGCTCATTTATGTAATTTTCTTCACCTCGTCCCTGTCCCATGCACCTGCCACATTTGATTTGCTCTGCCATTTATTTGACTCCTCAGGCTTCACATATACATATACACCTGTTTTATGTAGACTTCTTTTCTCTTCTTCCCTAATGACTTTTGCAAATGTGGCCAATTTCAGCCACACCTTAGAGAGGTAAAGTTATCCAGGAGAATTAAGTTTCTACCTTTTCTGTGAAAACCAGCAGCACTGAAAAAGAGCACCACTGTAGGAGTTTTCATGTATGTGGTGTTGGACGAGAGAGACTCCGTGCTGCAGGGAATGCTTTTGAAGGGTTCTGAGGAGAGACACGCTTATGACATGCATCCATGCGAAACAAAACTATATTAGTTCACATTTGTTTTACTTGCAGTTTGTATTACTCTAACAGAAGGCACATTTTAAAGAAGTTTCGCTAACGTATGTCTTTCTCAGTTGCCAGTATATATGGAACTTGTGTACAATTGCGGTTGGAAGATTGACCAAGTTTGATTATATGCACCTGTTTAAAAATATTAACTTGTTTACTATGGTAAAGAATGTAGGATATAATCTTTTTTGCTGTGAATACCTGTTTACTTGACAGACTTGTACCTCTGTCTTTTTTGCACGTACTTGAGAGCTGCTTTTGAGACCCTTTTTGCTTTCTCCTTTTTGGGCTTCACAAGCTGCTGTTGGACAATTTCCTGCTGTCATAAATAAATCATGCCCATACTTAAGTATTCTGTATGACTTTTTTTTTTTGCCTGTATCTACCATATGAGTTTATTTTTAGTCTTTATTCCTTCAAAAGATGCTGGTTGAACGGAATCTCTCTTCTTTGACTCTATCTTTCTTGCCAGAGGTTATTCTACTAAGACTGCCTATGGAAATGCATGAAACCAAAAAATCTGCAGCAGCAAGGATTGCTGTAATCCTTTAGTGTCATTCCCGAGGCAATGAGGTCTTTCCGGGGTAAAATAAGTTCACAGTTCAGTCTCTAACTGTAGCTATATCATGTCTTATACTTGGGATACATTAAAGAATTATTTCTGTTTAAGTATAGATTTCCTGGTGTGGAGGATAAGGGCTGGTAGGGGGGAGAGCATCTGCTTGGATGGCTGTATTTCTGATTTCCAGAGCTCCTCAGAACAGCTCTGTTACTCCGAGAGTTTCTGATATGGAAATTCTTATTTTTGCCTTGACCCATCCGGATGTAATTCCCTTTATCATCCATTACTTTCAGCAAAAATTTTCTACCCAGAAACTCTAATATCTGTGGTGGTGCCACTTTAATTGAGTACAGTTGATCGAAATAAGAGGCATCAGCGTAAAGTTGTGCAATGAAAGGGCTGTACAATCCAGGGGTCTTGCAAATGGAGGAGATGGTGGATGGCAGGGGGTATAACGCTTACGAGGGGCAAACCTTATCTCTAGTACCAGACCTTAGTGTTTTTAAATGGTCTGTCGTATTAATCTTCCTTCTACTTATCTGTGTTAACATCAACTGAAAATACCTTTCTCACAAGCTTTCCCACTTGACATTTCAGGCAAGAGTGAATAGTTTGACGTGGCACCTGTGGTAGGATGCTTAACTGTCACTCCCTGCCTTTACCAGTCCATACCTCAAACCATGGCCCAACCGCTGTCCTTGCTCCGTTCATTGCTTTCCTTAGCATTGCCTCTTTGGTGAAAGATAATCCTTCACTGATGAACGGGGACTGCTGGGACCGTTTTAAGTGAGGCAAAAGAGTGGACACTAGCAATTAGGTATTTCCTGATTTCTGAATTGTCAGCAAAATCATAAGGATTCTTTCCATCTCATGTTAGGATGCTTTCTGAAACCAGAGAATTGATTGAATGTGTTCTTCAAAATTATCATGCTGGAGAGAAAGGTAAAAATGTTGTTGAGTGACACTTGCCTTACCTAGTTTTGCTATAATTTCTCAGAGCAAATGACAGAGCTACTTCCCCCCTGCTGCAGGCTTGAAACCTGAACATACCTATAGTTAGGCTGTCTTTCTTTAGTAAAGGAATTAAAGAATGGAAATAAAAGAATAGCAGTTGATGGCGCCTGACATTGTGACTTCAGAATCTCCGAGAGGGATGTTCAAAGACTCTTCAATGCATAATACTAATTTTTATCACTGTTGACTATTACGTTTCTTAAAATTTCCTCTAAATATGTCTACAGGGGTGCAAAACCATGCACACGCTTGCAAAGCATTTCTTACGCAATCCGAAGGAACATGGAGGAGGAGATCCAGGTCTGGGTTGCCTAAGGAAGGAGGAGGAAGGTCAGTGCAATACCCAAGAAAAGTTCTGTGAGCAACTTTTAAAGATTTGCATTGAACCTAGCTGCAATTTTATGATCCCATTTTATCCAGATGAGCAGAATCATAATTGGCATAGTACTACAGAAAGAAAAAAATGTGAGAAAGGACTTAATAGCATAGTGATACTCATGTTTATGACATCCTCTGAAAACTGTGTTTCTGTAGCCAGCCAAAATAAAATTCTGAAGCTAAGCTGCCTGAGGCACACACACCTAAAATAAAAATTTGAGTTGGGGAATGGCATAAACATGCAATACAACTTTGGCCACTGTAGGAGAGAAGTTCTTTTAATTGTAATGCAAATCTCAGAAGCTGTATAATGAACATAAAGAAAAATGCAAGATAATCATGTAACTTAAAATTACTGTGGAGGAAATTACTCTAAGAACTGTGCAAGTAGGAATAATTTAAAAGTACTGTATAGTGCAAAAGGTTCTTTATCCATAAGAATGAAAATCATGGGATGCTTACATCACAGTTTCTAACAGGGTTTTGAGGGAATAATTTTTGTCCTATGCTCTAAAAAGCAAGCTCCCTGTTTAGGCCCAGACACAAGTTATACTCAGAGTGCTGCAATGGCATTGGCCCAGCTGCAGATACAACTTGGGTGGCTCAATGGAAGAATGCCAGAGCGCTGGGGCGGACTCTAAGGTATGGAAAATTCTTTCCTGCACTCCCATGGAGTGTGCTAGGTGTGCTGCGAAGCACTTGTGCATGGTCGCTAGGTGTTACTCTCTCAAAAAGGAGCAGGCTGACTGTGTTTTTTGGGTAACCAAGAGAACACATGGAAAAAGAGTTGTCAAATTGTAGCTGAAAACTTTCAGATTTAAAAAAAACATTTGCAGTGTTACGTGTAATTTGAAAATAAGTCAGTCAGGATTTTCACTACATTGTGGTTTGAGAGACAACCAGATTGACAGTTAAGGGATAGATTGTATTTAGTTACAAAGCTGAAGAAAGGAAATAGAAAACCATTCGATCAGGATGAAGCAGCTCATGGGGCGTGGAAGTAACCCTGCAGCATGCAGCTTGCAACCCTTTTGACGTACGATGGCCGGTTTTTGTGCCTGATACATACGGAAACGAAATGATCTGACACAGTCACCAAGTGTAAGTAAAACTCAAGTGAAATCTAAGGGCTGTGATACCTGAACAAAATATGTATTGGTGGTTCCACAGAAAAAAAAGTAAATATGGGACAACTGTCTTTTGGTAAATGCAAGGTCATCTGAATCCCCTTACCCTTTTTTTTTCTTTGCATTGAAGGTTAGGCTATAAGTGGGGAAGAGCAGGCACATGGATAACTGGTTTGGTGTAGCTGATATGCAGCACCTAATTTTTGTTGTAGTGTCTAAGCCCTGTAAGTTCAAATATTTGACTTATATGTGTAACCTAAAACAATTTTAAGCAAGTGTTTTAAATTACTTTAAGGGGTTGATATTAGTAGTTCATAATGTCTTTCCTTAATGCATTTATGATCAATGTGCTTAGTTTTTTAGTATAGGGAAAGACTTGGTTTGAACTTTGAGTTTCTAAAGTTCCTTTTTTTATCCTTGTTGATCTGAACTTCCATTCAAATACTCAAAGTTGGAATAGTACTTGATTGTGAGAAAAAAATCAAGTAATTTGACAGAACTGAGGGAGAACATATCACTACTGCAGTCAACATAGTGCACCAAGACATACAAATGCTATTTCTGAGTATGAAATTGTTTTGAGAATGAAGAAACTTCTCATTTTGTCCAGAATTTTTGTGTTGACTGTCAAAAATATTTCCCAGTGCATTAAAATTGACACTTTCTGGCAATGGTTTTGGTGAATTAATATTTTTAACATTTCTCCCCCATCTGCCCCAAAAATAAAAAGAACTCATCCCCAATATATTTTGTCAAAAAAATCGTGACCAGATCAACCTGACATCTTTTGTGTTCAGGAACTGATACGTATAAACAAACATTGATATCAGTGTCACTGATCTGTTTGAAAGCTGGCTCAACATCTGTTACTGTTTGGCAGAGGGGCACAGAATGTACAGATTTTTAAAGCCTTGTAAAATGCTTTCATATTTATGTAATGATTGATATTTCATTGCAATTACTAACCTGATAAAATTCCTCACCAGAAGTAGGAGGATGAGAGAAGTTAAGAGACAGGCACATCTGCTAGTCTTTTGGAGATCCAACAAACTTCTAAATGAGATTCAGACTTTGAACTCCTTTCAAGTTTATTTTCAGCCTGAAACCCAGAGAGGATAGTAATGGGCTGAAAGGAAGCACACTGTATTGCGATAAAACGTATCCCAGAGGAGCTTTTGTGATGGGTCTCTAACTAGTTTCACTAGTCAAACATTTTCCTTGGAAATACGAATGAGAGAGAATGGGAAGCCGGCTGTTTTCCTAGCAAGTGAATACCAAGTGAATGCCTATGACGCTTCTAAGCTTCTAATACTTTAAAATATCCCTTCTCACAAATTATAGTAATTGTGTAGTAATAATTAGAATGGCGTTAGACTTCTGAACACACTGCTTAGAAGTACCGTGAGTGAGAAGCACATTCAGAAAAATATAGTTCATTAAATGGCAGAAAAGTGAAATTTTGGAATGACTGAAGATGACCATTGTCGTCTTAAATGTTGAAGGGATTTATTCAAGAAATTCTTAATTTGTTTACACTTGAGATATGTCAGTCTTTAAAACGGACATTAAAACTTTAATCTGACTAAAAGTTATCCTCAATAAGTTTTGCAATATCAGAGTGTCTGTGGGCACGTCTGTGCTGTACTATATGATGCAAAATAGATATCCCCAAGCTGATGTTAAAAGAGCTAAAAACAGAACGGTATAGTCACCTCACTTGCCCCAGCCAATTTGTTGCTTAACCTAGAAGCAGGTGGTGGAGCTGAGGATTGGAGCTAGAATCATTAGTAGTATTTCGCAGTGTTTCATGGATGACAATCCACTTTGCTTGGAGGCAGGTTGAGATCCCCTGCAAGAAACACAGTGCCCAGAGAATGTACGCTTCCCTGTGGAGCCCACAGCAAAGTTGCTTTGCCTTTTCTGAGGCTAACTGACTAAACATCAGGCTCATATCTTTGGTAACACTGGGGCACTGGGGTTTTTGTTAATACTGGGATAAGGCAAGCCACACAGCTGTGTTTTCAGGCAACTGAATTTACAAAACTAGGGCTTTAAACTTACAAACTTAGTTTCTCCCTTACCTGAGCTAGAGCTGTAACTAACAGGCAGTGTTTCCAAGCAGAAGTGCAGGTATGACAACAGGATAGCTGGCAACTCGCTTGGCAAGTACACTTATAGATAAAAAGAAGCCATTTTTATGATGGTGTTTTAGAACAAAGTTTCACTTCAATATATAATAGTGATATGCATATCAGTTTACAAAATCAAGCAATCAAAATCAGAAAAGGCCAGAATTTAGGTTGTCTGTGAACTCTCATGGTCATGCATCATGGCACAATCTTTGCTCTCCATAAGACCTCTCAGTCTCTATTACTCCCAATATATTCTTTTGTGGTTTGAGCTTGAATCATTGACCAAGCAGCAGAGAGAATCCTTCTGGTTTTAGTTTTTTTGTTGGAACAATTGCAGGGGAAATGCTGTAAAAGTCTGTGCTACAACAGATCCAGTATAAAGGGAACTTATTGAGAACACAAATGCTAGGCAAGCTCTGTTGATCATGTGTTAATTATAGTGGTTTTTTTTTTTCAGGATGCTCTTAATTGTACCTGTTTGAATCTGTTTTGCCGTTACATGCATTGCCCCTGTTTTAAAGAATAAAAGTTTTAGTGAATTATGACCCAAAGCCTTCCAATCTGAGACAGCCATAGAAACGTGGCTTCTCAACCTTGTTCTGGAAAACCACAAAGCCTCTCTCATGAGATTACCCTAAGTGAATAAATAAATTTTAACTTGAAACAAAAACAAGGGTTTGAAAATTTTGGCATCGCTGACCAAAATTTTTAATAGTTCAACTATTAAAAATTTTTTGAGTTGTTTGATAGTTCATTTGAGTTGTTTAATAGTTCAACAACTCAAAACAGAAAGTGTTGGAGCCTTTTACCAAATGCATTGAACTGAACCTGTTTGCAATGATATTCCCACTTTTTCAACCCTTGAGTATATTTGTTAGTAGATATGCTATTTAATCTGTCATTCCCTTCCACAACCAAATTCTTTAGTAGAACAAAAATGAATGTTTACTAGATATTGCCAGTCTATAATGAAAGAAAAAATAAAATTATATTGGAATATTATGATTTCAAAAGCACAAACAGTTGATGCTAAAAGTAAAAATCATCTTTCCCAAACATGGCACACATCAATTTAAGTTTAATTAACAGTAACAGCATCAATGCCATCTTGGTGCTCATTAGAATATTGAACAGTTGTTGGCAGATGTCTGGCAATACAGCAGTAATTATGAATCTTTCCCTGTTGTATCATTTCTATTTAATTCACTTTTTAAATGAAATCACACAGTCTATAGACTCTTCAGGTATGTTCGGGTCTGCAGTCTGTGGTGCACACACAGCACAGCATACGCCAACCTGTTTTCTTAGATTAAATCTATGCAAGTCCAAAAATAACTCTATGAACATATGTGCTAAAGTACTTTGAGGTAACCTTTGTTTTCTCTCGACTTAATGTAATAAATCAAAACCGTAGAGCCAAGCACATGCTGTTGCAGCTCCTCTTGCAGAGTTATACATCACTTCTCAGTGCAAGAAGGAAACTGCTGATATGTATATAATATATAATCTGTAGAAAGTACTTATGATAGGGTTTTAAAAAGGAATGGAGTATTTGTAAGGAACTTACCCTCCACATCTTTAAAAAAAACATACTAAAAAAAGGGATGGCTGATAGGAGAGTAACTTTCTATAGAAATTTTTTACCCCTTTAAGGGCTTTATACTTATAGATCACCTGCTGGGTGATTACTAACTGTTCATTATATTGTGGTTTGTGTTAAATGAGATCAAGATCTCTTTACCAGAAGTCTGTCTCGGAGCACCTTGAATAATACATGAACCTCATTCACATTCTTGTGGGTTTTCTTCAAGGCCCAGTAATTAGTGGTTGGAGCTGCTTTTATCATCTGAGGAGTAAAGCACATTGGTGTGAAGCTGAAGAAACTTTGCTCTGTTTTGGCATGCCATGTGTGCTCTGTTCAGTGGGAAAAAGTTTGTCAGATTATCACTCACACTTATTAAATTGGTTCAAGCATTTAAAATGTGAAAGCAAATTGCTTGTGGAAAAGAAACTAAGCTTGTGACTCTTAAAAAACAAACAGCTATTCTGCTTAACAGTGAAGGGCTACAGATGCCAAGGAGAGGTTGTTGCTGATTAGCCTGACGGAAGGACTGGAGGGAAGGAGGAAGAGACGAGGAAGCTGATGCTAATTTCAGCAGTATAGAGAAGTGTCAAGGAGGCAAGAGGAGGGGCCGTGCATGGAAGTTTAATGCATATGCAAAGCTGACAAAGGCAGCACCCAAGCCTTCAAAGATTTGCATCTCCCTAATTAATGAGTATTAATAGAACTTAGAACAATAACAACAAATAATGCAGGAAGGGTGCTATCTATTTTCTCTTTTGTGTGTCTTGTTTCTTGGCATGGTAGAACTGAGTGGCAAGGTGACATTCAAGTCCTCAGTTATTTCAATAGGTTTTTGTCTGTTTATTTGGAACGGCTTTAGGCTCATGCAATGTACTTTCTGATAACACCATGTCTTTGTCAATTTTTAAAAAATCTACATCTGCAATCTGACATTTTTCTGTGGGTGAGTGAAGGAGCAGTCATGTAATTTAGATTTATACCTTTTAGCTGGTTTGCCTCAAGCCAACTGAATGAGATACTGCATTTCCTCTTAAATTTCTTAAAGACAGTGTTTGTTCTCAGTGTATTCTTTTTTTAAATAAGGTGTTTTTATATTACTGTTTACAGTTATGAAACACTTTTGGCCACACTGGTGTTGGGAAGTATGGCTTATGCTGATAAAATACAGGTAAACTGAAAATTTATCAAATTGTTTTGGATAAAATAATTTCTAACAGTATATAATAAAATTAAATAGAGGCATGATTTATATTCTTTATATAATGATCTGCCTTCAAATTAAAAGTTTTGGATCATGATGCATATATTGGAACAATGATATAAAGTCTTTGATAGTAGACTGATTCAACAGCTCATTGTATGGGATTGACATTGTGCAGGCTTTTTTGGCTTAACTGCTGGTTAACTTCTTCATTCTTTTCAATTCTTCTCCATATTTCGTTTTCAAATATCCCTAATATCTGTGGGGTGGGTTTTTTTGTTTGTTTTTTTGTTTGGGTTATTTTTTTATAAGGTAGGAGGGAAATA
Organism: Mycteria americana; assembly: GCF_035582795.1. NCBI lineage: Eukaryota > Metazoa > Chordata > Aves > Ciconiiformes > Ciconiidae > Mycteria > Mycteria americana. The sequence continues at coordinate 41,494,240 of NC_134366.1, read as the reverse complement.
GCCCTAAAGATTTGGCTACTGAGACCTCTTTTTTAATAAACTTAAAAAAAAATTCTAAAATACAAGGTTTCTTGTTATCATGGTTATTATAATGTTAAGTGAAAGTAGTCAGAATTGAATAAGCTGTTCATATCACTTAGATTCTCACACTGACTCTGTTTCTGGGAGTTCAGGGAGACTCCTGTGAGTGAACTACCGGTAACCGGTAATGATTGGCAATTAGCTGACCACCAGGTGGTACCAGCCCCAACCAGCCTTTTCAGGTTGGTTTTCTTTTTCTTAGGCTGGATTCTGAGCTTAAGGCATCCTCTGCAAGTGGGGTTTACTGCTAGTCCGAATGACGAGGCCGGTGCCATGAGGCCAGGCCAGAACAAAACCTGCTCGTTTGCTTCTGGCTTAGTGGGGTGCACAAGAAAGCAGAAATATCATGGGGTGAGGCTGACTATTTACCTGTCTGTAATAGCAACTGAAGAGTGTCAGGAGAAGATCAGTCTTTTGTCTCACCAAGAACTTTGACTGAAGGCTTCAGCTTCTTTAACCAAAGCAAAACACTCCACCCAGTCTTGGGATTGATTTTAGTAAGCCCTGGTCAGCAAGCAAATAACTAAGTCCATAGTATAATAAGGAAGGGGAGGGCTTTTTATCTTTATTGCTCACCTGTTGGAAAAGAAGAGTTACTTGAAGGGAGATGAGAGTGAAGAACCCTGGTGCAGTCTCTTTGACAGCACCGGTGCTGATCACAGATGAAGACGGGCCATCTCTATGGAGAGAGTGCCAAAATTGGCAGGTTTTTTTGTCTCCTATCAGAAGGTCACAATGTAGTGGGGTGATGTATTACATACAACTGCCATATGGCACCACTTGACAATACTGCTGTAATTAAAAATAACACCTGAACACCATAAGACTACTGCAGATTTCAAGAATCTATCCTACTTGCAAGTTTCCCATCACATTTAATCTGACTACTTTAATCGAAAGGAGATGAGCTATCCTTTTTACAACATGTATTCTACAGTAAATCACTAGAAATACTGAAATACCAAATACAGAAGGTAAATAAACAAACACATCTCTTTTAACACAGCCAGTAATCCCTTTACTGTAAATGTTGTCAAGCATAGCAAGAGACAAGGTATTCCACTTGGAGTGTTTAATCCCTTTCAAGATAACTTTCTTAGACTTAAATGCAGCGTGTAAAATGTTAATGCGAGTAATTCTGCTTTTGTTGCCTGTGAATTATTCAGATCTGAATACCTGCCATGTGTAGTCTGCAAGTTCACAGAAGAATCTTATCTAACTACTCTGACAGTCAATCATTAGAAGCTTTATGCAAGTATAACGTGCTCAAGTTCCGTAACTCAGCTGATTATGCTAACACAGCTCAAAGAGAAATATTGGTACTACAAAGGTAATTAAGAAAAAGGTAGTTGTGTGTTATGAAGAAAGAGGTGTTTGCAAACCATAATTACATCCAGTAAAGTAGATTATCATGCAAACCCCATAGTATTGGAGTCTTCCTTGACTCCTGAAGACTTCCTTTCACTGACAGTTATCTTTGCCTTAGCTGAACCATATGCTTCTTTCGAATGCTTGGGATGGCATGCAGGTATAAAAACAACTCATCAACACGCAGTCCTTTAAGAATTAGATAATAATGCCTAGATGCTGCACAAAATGATTAAAAGAGTTTAATGATCCAAGACTTGACGTGGCACAAGAAGAAATAGTTGAGTGGAAACAGAAGTGAGGTGGTGTGGGCTGGGACTGTCCCACGCAGGTAGGCAGCGTGTTTCACATTTCCTGTCTTGTCCTCCTTTTGTCTGCTCGTCTTTTTCTTCAGGACAGGGATCATCTACAACTGCACATGTGTTGTAGTACGTGACATTGCACACTGGGGTCTTGGGGCAGGGGATGCGTGTTAAATCATGCCCTTGCAGTAAGAGTCTAGAGTATAATAGAGATAATAAGGGTGCTAGGAGGCTATGAATGTCATGTTTTTTTCTTATCTCTTGTAACAGTCATTTGGGTAACGCAATGACAGGAATAATTTGGCATGTAGAGTAGAAGTGCACGTGGACAGATAGATTTCTAGGAGAAAGATGTGAAGGGGAAAGAAAAGGCAGAGTGGAGAGAAACGCAGAAGGTTATAAAAAGAGAACAGACCTGATATAAAGACAGTATTTCGCATGGAAGGAAAAATGACCCTGAAATTTTAAGGAAATTATCTTCAAAACTTTTTCATGTCATTACTCCATATTAAAGATGGGGCAGCTGAGGGGGAGAGCAGTAGCAAGTTGGGGAAAGATTTCGAAAAGCAACAGGTGCTTTGATCCACTTCCATGCCTAGTATCTAAAGCTGTATTTTGAATGCAGTGTTGCACATGGCACGCTTAGAATGTGGTCATAATGACTTGTCTCAGAACAGCGAACAAGCCTTTTGGGCAGCTCTTCAGACCTCCAGAGGCCCTGTGAGTCTTGCTATTTGAGGTGGCTCAGCAGTCTGGTTTGCTGCTCTCTTAATACCACTCTTCATGCAAGTCTGCCGCAGTCAGCCTTACTATAATGGGGTTGGGCTTATTATGAAGGCAGAATGTATTTACCTTTCAGAACAAATGAAGGTCTCCATCCTTTCAAAGGGTACCAAACTATGCATACCACTTAGTGGCCTGCGTCCAAGCCTGCCCCTGCTTCTCTGGAAGCATGACAACATTTTCATTAGTCAGCAGGAGATAAGCTTCAGCCTCAGAGATCTGGAAAGGCTCCAAATATAAAATATAGATCACATTGTTTTAAACTGCATTCAGTAGCCTACTAAAGATATGATCTGTACACAAACAAGATATGGTCTTGTTTCCACTGCATCCTTAGCCTATTGCAAAACATTTTGCTGTTCATTGTATACTGTATATAGGTACTGGATTCAACTGCCTGATTTCTATTTCTCAGGTGTCACCATACACTAATCTCTTTATGTATGCAGGCCCAAGTTTCTTACCTGGTTCTAATATCTCAGTATCTGAGTTTCTCTGAATAATTACACAAGGCAGCAAAAGGGGAAAAGGACATCACGACTCTGTGTAAGGGCTTTTTTTCATTCAGACACTAACTAGCTTGGATATGTTTTATGGATGCTCCTCATTATGCCATGATGCTCCATCTACTGGTGGATGCCATCTACTGGCGTTTATGGTCCATGTAGTGATTTTATGTGGTGGTTCTCTTGATAACTGGAAGTTGATCTTCAGGAGCAGATTAAAGGTAAGTAAAATTGTCAGCGGCATATGCAGTAATTGCTTTGTTCTTTAGGGAGCTTAAGAGAAGTGGCAGACACTTAAATGAGAATCTTCCTATCCAGGATTTCCTATGAAAGTGAGAGATGAAAAAGGGGGGTAAAATAGATAAAGTCCTTTTGAAAACCACTCAAAAATGCTGCAATACACAGTGTTATTACAAACTGCTATTACAAGTCACTTGCTAGGGATTCATGAGTGAGCTAGAAGTGTTTTTGGACCTGAATTATTCCTGTTGGTGTAGCATCCGCTATTAACAAAAATTGGATGGTATTTGGATGTGATAAATTTATCATGAAATATGGAAATATAAAAATATAATAAAACTGTAGTAAGTGAGTGGCAACAGGGAGAGTACTAAAGGGAGGAAAGGTGATGGAGAAGACATAGTTATTATTTTTGTTATTTTGTTGAAGTTTATAAGCCTCTCAAGGGACATGACAGAAATGGACAACTTCCTTGAACCTCAGCATCATCCCTTTAGCACAAAAGAAGCAAGGGTTTCTTGTGAAAATGAGTGTTCAGTTGTGTAAATAAAGATCACATGGACACAGTTTAGACTGCGGATGACTCGTGTAAGGCAGTGCATGATGGTCTCTAGGGATCGGAGGACTGGGGGCTGTGAAGAGGGCAGAATGCTAACAGCAGCCAGGAGAGGAGCAGAGGCTGGAAATTTGTGTCAGGATGTGTAAATCCTCTTCTGGACTATGAAATGTGTGCAAGTTTTCTTCTGCAGTGTCAAAGAGAGGCCATAAAGTGCTACCTGAATGTAACACTGTGCAAAATCTTTGTGTCAGGCTGAAAAAGAGTCTTCGGTGGTGGCTTTGTAACTTTAATGAACTCAGTCTTCATTTTCCAAAAAAAAAAAAAAAAAAAAAAAAGAAGTTTGAGGTTACACTGCAAACGTGATGTCACCAGTTTTTGCACTGCAGCTAGTACTCATGTAAGTTTCTGCATATGCTTTTCCTATCCCCCTTCATCAAAACCATATACTCCATGAAAGAGGATGCTGTCATCTTACCAATTTTGTGGTATTAGAAAAAATAATCGCAATGTCTAGATACATTGGACCTTGTTAAATATCCTTGTTTTATTTCAAGGTTTCTTATCACTGTGTAGCTCTCCAACTTTTTTCCTATTATCCATATATTGATAGAGACACTCATAACATTATTGTCTTTCTAGGCACGGGCTTTTGCTGTTTGACTGCTTTTGCCTTTTTTTATTTTGCTTTGTCACTTGTTCTATGGCAGGGATTGGGTGTTACTAGGATTCAAAATTGCCTTCAGGAAATGTGCAAATTGCCTGGAGAGCAGCAGAAAGATATTGCATCCATCCCTTACTGTAATTGAGTAAGATAACAAGGTCACAGCCTCCACCTTGAGTGTCTCCTGGAACTCAGTGCTGGGGGCTGGTGCACTTTTCGGCTGGATCATGTAATTCTTGAGCAATTGAACAGCTTGTGCAAACTAGCAGGGGGCTGGGCTGTGGGTGTTGGTGGCCAGCCAGTTGCTCAACAAAACGCATGGTGTACGCTGGTACCAAGGTGGGGTGAGACCAAGCTGGTGTGTTAAGTGCTTAGCAAAGTTTGAGAGTCAGTTTGAGCTGTTGGAGGGGAGCTGGCCCATGACTCAGGAGACCTCATGCCTGTTTCTGGCTTCACTCCAGGGTAACTATCACCAGCAAGTCATTTCTCCTGGCTGTGCTGCTGCTGCTTTGGCAATTTATGTACCCTCTCTATTAAAAAGGAAGCTTTTGGAGGTATGGATTGTCACAGACTATGCATGCATGCAGTTCATTTGTGCCTTGCTGTCAAGTCCTGTGCTGCTGTCAAAAATCTTGGAGACTTTTTAACTGTCAAAACCTTTCATAATTCCCCAGCAGAATATTTTGCTGTGGCCATTCCTGTTTCAGGGCTTCTGCCTGCTTCTTGCCATTCCCTGCAATTACCAGCTCTGCTGCCCTTATTTTTTAACACACATAAAGCGCTCTCATGAATTTTTGTGTTATTGCTTCTCACCTGGTTTTCCTTGCTTCTCTCCTCTTGGAGTAGAGGTGTCTCCCTTCCCAGAGGCTTATTGCTGGTGCTTCCTACCTGCTTCCGTGGCTCTTCTTTTGAAGGATTATCAAGGCTAGGAAGCAAATTAAAATGGTAGCCAAAGATCACCCAGGCTATGAAGTCCTTTACATCCTGGATACAGGTGTATTCAGATCCCAATGACAAAACCTGCTGTGTGAGGAAAGGAGCCATCAAGTCTGAGTAGAGATAATTTGATGGAAGTTGATCCAGTTATTAATGGAATTGCTTAAGGAAACTTAATTTGGGGGCTGGTAGTTTCCTTCACTTGTGAAACGGAGTGTGGTGTGGAATGGAGTAGACAGAAAATAGGTAGGAGAATAAGAAGAAAGTAGGAAAGGATTTCAGCTCCAGCTGGGCAGCCTGTTTTGATTTCTCTTTGAATTATCTCTCTCCCCCCCCCTCCCCCCCCCCCCCCCTTAGGTTGGCTCAACTTTCCAGAAGCAGATTTTAGTCTAATCTTGAATTATGTGTAGTTTAAATATATTTTGGTTATCATCAGCTGCAGAAGTACGTAGAAGGCAAAAATAAATAAATGCTTTTTCAGTTCCCTGATAATGTAAATGCTGGGGTGGGGACTATCTAATTTTGAACAAGAACAAATTAGTTTTGAAATTTTTGCTGAACTGGAAGTCTGAAAATAATTATCTTGTGGGTAGATGTGCAGTGTTTTGCTTTCAAGCTTTTAGTACTTGATTTTAAAATGAGTGGAAAGGAACTGTTGAAACAGCAAGAAACTTGTCTTAACAGCACAGCTATATGTTTGATACAGCACTGGAGTCTTAGAAGTCCTGTCACTTTTGCTGGAAACTGTAACTCAGTGATTTTACCTGAAGTGGAGAGCACCTCAGGAAATTTTAGTTTCCAGTTCTAATGACATTTATTAGCTATTCAGGTGATTGCTCTCTCCATTTGATGCTTAATGCTTCCGTAGAGAGTTCAGGGACAAAGGTGAGAGGGGTGAAGTTGTTTATTATTGTTGTTATGGGTCTGCCTAGGGTGGAATCTGATTCTTTCCTTAGCTAATCAAATACTCTGCTGTGACAGTTCAGGCTTCTCAGGGAACTGCACCTGATGACAAAAGTATTGTATAAATAGACAAGCAGAAAACTACCTGCAGATTGGAAATTTGTATTCCTGTCCCTACAACACATTACTTCAGAAGTGAAGGGCAAGGAATTATCAAAAGAAAGAAAATATGAAATTGTTAATAACACCCAAAGTATTAGAAATCTATCTGAAAACAGTTTTTGAGAATCATGTGAAAAAGTATTCTGGCAGCATGTTGACTGTATGTGTAGAGGAAAAAGAGATTAGTTACATATTATAAGGCCTTAATTGGCAGTTGTCTGAGTGAAGTATTATATTTGGAGCTAACGGGTATAAACATGTCTCTCCATAGACAATGGGTTAATATAACTTTTCAGGTCTCCTCAAAAAGTTGCTGCTTATAGAGTGAGCTGGTTATGACTCCTGTAAAAGATGAAAAATGTATGCTCCCGCTTGGACCAGAAGATAATAGGAAAGTGGTATCTATGGTGCGCAGGCTGGCTTCCCTCGCAGAGTGAACACATCCTTCCTTGACCTTCGAAAACCCAGCTAATTGAAAGCACTTGCAGAAAGAAAATGGTCTTTTCACAATAGATCAGGCAAGGATGGCAAGTATTTTGCAGTCATTCTATAGTGGTTACTAATGGAAAAATAACAGCTTCAAATAATTTTTGAAATGTTTGGATAGAAAAGGCATAACGAAGAAGGACCCATGCATTTATTGAGGTAGTATCAGTAAAGTACACATTATTGAGATATCTGAGCTAGATTGGTCCAAAGCTGGAATTTCTGTTCTATGGGAAACCTGGGGAGCTGGTGTTTGAGCTGTATCTGAAGCAAACAGCAGCTTTTTTGAAACCTTTTTCTTGTTTAGTTATTTGAAATGAAAGTATTTACTACTGTGCATATGACATAGTTTCTGAAACTTTAAAGCTGAGTTCTCAGAGTCCTTGAGATTAGGAATTACAGTTTAGGGTTCCTTGGTATACATGGTCCAAATTTCCAGTGCCCCCACGGTTTGGTATCGCAAAGGTGAAAACCTTTGGTATGCTGTACAGCAGGGGCTGCCCTGGAAAAGCAAACTTGGAAAGCCCAAACACTATTAGGTTAATTGTCTGGGAACTGTCTATATTTTGTTAAACATCAATGGCAACTTAGATATTTTTAGAAAGCATTTCAGGTTCAATAATTACAAATTTTCCAGTTCAGTCTGTTTCATCTGAAAATTCCCAGTGAGCTGTACTCAGCGTGCTTCTGTAGCATCTGAGTTTGTCAGAACTTCACGTTTTATGAGTGTATAAAATAAATTGCTGTATCTGTCTTTAAGTTGTTAGTGCACAACTGTCCTGCTTTTGGCTGGGATAGATTTCATTTTCTTTCTAGTAGCTGGTATAGTGCTGTGTTTTGAATTTTAGTATGAGAATAATGTTGATAACACACTGGTATTTTAGTTGTTGCTCAGTAATGTTTACACTAGGCAAGGACTTTTCAGCTTCCCATGCTCTGCCAGGGGCACAAGAAACTGGGAGGGGGCGCAGCCAAGATAGTTGACCCAAACTGGCCAAAGGGCTATTCCATACCATATGACATCATGCTCAGTATATAAACTGGGGGGAGTTGGCCGGGGGGCAGCAATCACTGCTCAGGGACTGGCTGGGCATCAGTCAGTGGGTGGTGAGCAGTTGTATCACTTGTTTTTTTCCTGGGTTTTGTTCCTCTCTCGCTCTCTTGTTGTTTTCCTTCTCATTACAATTTATTATTATTACTATTTTTTTGTTCCAAGTATTAAACTGTTCTTATCTCAACCCACAAGTTTTCTTACCTTTGCTCTTCCAGTTCTCTCCCCCATCCCACTGCGGGGGGAGGGTGAGCAAGCGGCTGGGTGGTGCTTCATTGCCGACTGGAGCTAAACCACAACAACAACTTTTAGCCCACCAGTTTGAGCGGAAATCTAATTCTAGTGTTTCTGAAAGTTGCATATGACTGCTTTTGAGGCACATCAATGTCAACGCTAGTTCAGCCTTGCATGCTAAAGAATTACAAGTAGAAAGCAGAAGAAAGGTATCAATTTTCTCATTATCCGAAGCAGAGGTTATGTTAGCTTTATTATGGAAACCATAAAGCCTGCTGATGGATAGCGAGGTGCCCTCTTTGGTGAGCTGGAGAATGTACAGTTAAGCAACTTTTTTTCTTATAGGCAACAACTACTATGAAGGAGACAAATGTACTAAAGGTATGTAACAGAATAACCCAGGATTTAGGACAAAAGGTAGGAAACCCACAAAACTGCTTTTAGGAAAATGTAAGCTAACAAACTGGAATGCAAATTAAGCTTGACAATAATCTAATAGGCATGGATTCTCCCTGAGGAGCTCCAAGTGGCCTGCAGATCTCTCTCATTCTTGTGCTGTTTTGTGGCAGGCATTCTTACTAAGGCGAATTGGGCTTTTCACAGGAGCAAATGGTTCCTATGAAGATTTCTAAAAAGTGCTTTAAAATAGATTTAGTATGTGGACTTCCTGCCTGTTCAAGGGGAATAAATGCCTTACAGATATTTGAAGATACTAAACACAAATAAGAAAGAAAAAAAGTACAAAAAATAGGTTATAAATAGGGTTTTCCTGACATGAAATGGAAGCTAAACACCAGAAATATTTTTTTTTTTTTATGGTAACCACTACTAGGCAGTAGCATAATTCAAGTGAAAATAGAAGAGTAATTGTTATGGATGTCCATAAAAGCATTCTGTCTCACATTTAGGTCATTTACACTGTGGCGGTGATATTTATATGGCAGAACTTGTGCAGAAAAACAAAACTGTGACCCAAGATCAAGAAAACTGTGACCTGGGGGGGGGGAGAAGCCTTTCTGAGTAATTGCATTCTGATGTACCCTAAACCACTAGACAACCTAAGGCAGGTCCTGTTTTTCTGTCATTGCTTTCCTGAGGGTCATTAGCTGAAAACAAGGATGTTGGAGTTTTTGTCTGCTTGATTTTTGTTACCAAAGCTAAAGGAGAAGAATTCGTCCCTAAGGACGAGTCCCTAAAATCCTGAGGTTCATCTTGTATCCATCCCAACTTCAGGGTAATGCCTACAGATTGCTGTTGAGCCTTATAGTTAGCAGGCTTTTGCAATCCTCTTCCTGGGTGGTGGTGATTCCTTCCCCTCCCTTGCAGTTAGTCTCTGGCTTTGGTTGTTTTACAAGTTTTTCTTGTTACAAGTTTTGCAGCCGGCAATGAATCATCGTGTGCTACTTTGTTCTGCTTTCCACTGTTCTGAGGGCTTGTTTATTTATTAATAAGAACAATAACAAACAGAAATGCACGGCTTTTTCGTAGTCGTTATTTGCAAAGCAGATTGTTCCAGGCTACCTTGCACCTGTGTCATAAATTAAGTCTGTAACAGACACTTAACATACATACAATGAATGATAAAACTAGTGTTTGCTTGGCACCAATTTGAAAATAATATATTTACACTCTGTGTGGATCAGCACCTTTAATATTTGGCTGAAGTTCTGAATAGGACAATTAAATTCTTTTCGCTTGCACTTAAGCCATTTATTTTATGCTGATGTTACTCACATGACTGAATTTACACAAGATAAAACAAAACAAGCTCAGGATCAGAAAAGGTGTCCCTGCAGACAGGAAAAAGGTTATTTCTAAGTCACCACATTCTGGTTTAAACCAAACAATAGCAGGAAAGTAGAAAATGAAAATGGATTCACACCAATATTAAGAATTAAGAGTTCACTCATGAAAGTTCAGGCTGGATTAAAGTCATAGCCAGGCTGGAGAACTACAATAAAACTGTAGTTAAGGAAAAAAAGATTGGTTTCTGCCACTGACATTTACGACTGCAAAAAAAATTAAACACTCTTCTACTCTTCAGAACTCAGCTTAGAGCTGGCAAGGGACCCTAGAAATACTTGGAACTTGTCATAAAGTCTCAGGCTAGAGTTGGATATGGCTGGAAAGTTCAGTGCCGTTATTAGTGAGAAAGAGAGAGAACTGGGAACTGTTTCATTGTGGGAAACTTTCATTTCCCAAATATAGTTTGGAGAACAAATGCCACTAACAGTGGTAGGCAAAAAACATGCCGGAGAGATGACAGCTGGCAGATTTAATCACCAAATGGTCTCTGAAAGAACAAGAGGAAGGTCCTGTATCAGGTCTATTTTAGACTTTTAGCAGGGGCATTGCAGAAGGTAACCTTGGACCAACTGACCACATGCAGAGAGTTTAAATTAAATGGAAAATAAAAGTCTGAAAGGACATGTATATGACAGTCTGAAATGAGTTGAACCTAAGTTGCTCAAGGGTATGAACACAAAGGAGGCTTTGCTCTTCCTCAAATCAAAAATATAACAAAGTATCTAGACTCCCTATTCCTAGAAAGAGGACAACGTTTTTAGAGACAGGCTGCAGTATTAACATCATTCATTCACACAAGAAATTGACTATGTTAGCCTATTCAGCATCATCTGGCTAAATAGATAAACAGTGAATTATCAAACTCTGTTAACAATATTGACTTTATTCAAATTGTAAACATGAAAGTTGGCTGTAAATAACTGTAAAGGACCTTATTGCTGCTGATCTGGGGGGAGCCTGTTCCCATTCCCAAAGCTACCAGCTTTTTCCTTACCCAGGTGGGTGCCTCACTGTATATTAACTCATACGAAGGTTATGCTCAGAAGCGATTTTGGAAAAATGCTTTCCTTTTTTCCCAGTTTGTTTAATTTTGATTACAGTGTTTCCCAAGCTATAGTTTGTTTCTGGTTTCAGATAGGGCCTGGGATCTTTCTACTCCTGCTTGCAGAATAATTGGGGGAAAAGGTGTAGAAGAAGTGAAAGCTCAGAATGTAAAATGTCTCTCAAGGACTTGACTGCCTTTGCTTGGCAGGCTGACTGTAGCAGCAGTGAGGCTTGGGCAGCTGTATATGCAGAGTCAGCAGATGTACTGTGTATTGCTAGGACACATTGCCTGCCTTCTTGCCTCTGAAAATACCTGGCTGAGGCAAAGTTTATCCTCACAGGCACTAAAATGCACAGGTATTGTCCAGATGTGAGTTTTATGTCTGATAGCAGGTTAAGGAAAAGGGCTGCTCTGCAGCTCTTGCTAGCCTGGGCTTACAGGTGCAATACAAAGCTTACGCAAGTCCTTCAGAGGCTACCTTTTTTTCCATCTTGCACACATGAAAAGGATAATTAATTATCAAACTGGCTGGCATAATTCAAGCACCTGCTCTCAAACTTCACAAGCACTCTCACATATATAGCACTGTGCTATATAGCTCAGACCACAGACAAGTCTCCCATACGTCTTGTTTGTAGGTAACCTATTTTTGTACAAAGCATAGTGCTGGGAATCCTTCGGTGGTAGGGCTTGGAAACACTTTCTGCTTTCCTAGGGCTCTGTTCCCTGCTCCAGCTGCATGCAGGGCAGGCAGGGAGACCACTCCTGCCTGGTGCCACCGGGCTGGGCAGAGGGGTCCGTGCCCAGGCAGCCAGGTCCTCCGCTTCTGCCTTCCCCACAAGCCGTTGTAGGACCTTTGATAAATTTTTCATGCTCCTTTTTCTCTTTTTTTTGTGCTACTCTTTGCTTTGTTAGGCTGAAAGCTCTGTGAACTTCGTATTATCCCCATATACTGTGGTGAATACAACAGACCCCTGAACTCTTTTAGGCACTCCAGTTTCTACCGCGATGTGAATAATTGCTAAACTAAGCTCCATAGGATGCCGTTTATTTTCCAATACAGTTTTCTTATTGAATTGAAGGGTGACCAATGCTTCAAAAGAGTGTGTGCTATGGCTCTAGTGAGGATATTGTCAAATGTCCCTGAGAGTTTTTACAATTCTCCTGTTTTATTTTTTTTGCTGGTAAGTAGCTATATAGACACAAGCTTTTGATAACAGCTGGTTGCTGAAAGACTCTGTTCTTACCAACAGTTCAAAGAATACTTATGTTTACATACTGGTTTGCATCAGAAATAGGCAGCTTCCCAAGTATTGGATGCTCTATACTTATCATATTGCTGCTATTTATTAAGATAATTTAGTCCTAAGAGAGATTATTAAGGATATGAAAAAAAGTATAATGTTTTACAAAAGACTAACCAGCAATTTTCTTTTTTAAAAAAGCTTTGCCTGTTAGAGAGGTGGTAAATAAGGAAGATTTGCCTTGCCTTTGATATGGTAGAAGTGCCGGTAGCTATTAGTACACTGTGTATATACATTCGTCAGAGATTCTGTGGCACAATCTGTAGTGCAAACTGGTAATTTTCTATAGGGAAAAATAAGCGGGTGGTCACAGTTTTTTAAACCCACAGTAGCTGCTTGACAAGCATGACCCAGTAACATTTTAAAATGCTATTATGAGACAGTGCAGCATTCAGAGAATGTGTGTGTTGGGTTTTTTTTCCCCCACATCTATTAGATTTCATTGCAAGCAAAGGTGCAGAAGAGGACTTTGCCATTTGCTTTTGGAAAACAATTTCAGACTGATGTGAGTGAGAAGAAAAATATTTTTATTTGTGTGGTTATAATTTTCCTTTCCTTTGCTATAAGCAAGTCTAATACAAGAAACCCATATATTTTTCAGATACTACAGGCTTTAAAAAATCTGTTTAACAGCCATTTGTGTGGTTACTGAAATAATGTTGAAATCTTCCTAGTAAGAATGTGAGCTGTAATTCTGTTTGTCAGTGCTGTGTAGGGATGGGAAAAAATCCAGCAGCACTCGATATATGTGTTAAGTTACAATATTGTGGAAGGAAACTCAGGAAGTAAATGATTGACAATGTTGGCCTTTAAGAAGGCATAATTAGTCTGTAAAGTTGCCACCTATTGAGACTTGTGGTTCCAGTTTGTCTCATGGTGTTGCTGTTTTTGCATTGTGTCTGACTGCAGAATCAAAAAGAAACTGGTGCGTGGGATTTGATTGTTTGTACATAGGGTGGTTAACACCTGTTTTTCCTTCTTTTTGCTTAGATTTTTAGAGCAAGAAGCAAAATCTTTAAGGTGCCTCATGAAGAAAAAATTCTCCAAGTATGTGGATTTGAAGTGACTACGCAGTTATCTTGTGTTTTATTAGGGCAAGCAAAGGAAGAAGTAGTCCATTTAATTGCACAAAGAGATCAGAGTTAGAATGTCCTAAAAATAAGGAATGAGAATAGTTACCATGTAGGCCAGGACAGGGTGAATATATACATATGCTATCACCCATTATATATGAAATACGAAATTTAAGTGCAGATAAGATGACCTCTTACACATTTGGAAATTTGTGCTGAGTGTCCTAAATCCTTAGGATGTGTGGACTATTAAATGTGAAGGCTTGTGAGTTTTTAATTTAAAAAAATCCTTCTTTATCTTTGCATATTTCCCTGATAAATCTTCTGCCACTTTTTTATTTACTTAGTACTGCCACTATTGTTTTGTAAGGCCCCAGGATTCATCTGTGCAAACTCTGGTTTTTCCTGTTTCTGAGCATTTTCTTTGTGATGCTTATGATGCTTGGGTGTCCTTAGTGCAGTGGTTACTACAGTTGTGATTTACGACTATGTTAAGTAACTCTTTTGCACTACTCTGGCCCTTATATTTTTTGGCATATCAACTGTAATAGGTCAAAGGCAAGTAAAAAAAGAATGAAATTAAATAGCTCTCTGAAACTGTAACTTCTATGGATCCTATCGGAGTATTTTGAATATGTGAGGTTGATAACACAACATCTAGGATAAGAAAATCAGAAAACTGAGGAAATATGTTTCTTTTCAATGCTTCTCATAAGCCAGTTAGTGGAAGCATTTATTCCATGTGAGATTAATTCTGTTGACATTTTATCCTATGGTTAGATAATTACTAGCCATTTACTGTTGTAACACATCATTTGTACAATTCAGTATCATTTAAGATCTTTACTATTCTTTTTTCTACCTTGCCTCTGTTGTACTGGGCTGTTTCTTGCTTGTGTATAAGACTGTTGAATTTACCGTGGCAAAAATTAACACGTTCCTGAAGAGCTGTGGAAAGAGAATAAATTCAAGTGTTAATCTCTTGTACACAAACGCAAAGATTTAAAACATACCATCAAGATATAAGTGTAAGTTTATATACTAAGTCTTAAACATTAAAACAACTTGAAAGAGGAAGGTACTGCTTCTCCTCTTGCACAACTTTAGTGGTTCTGAGTTTTGATTGAAATGAGTATTTCAACTCTTAACCTTCATTAACTTGGTTCTTTGAGAGATTTCCAAAGTCTGGGAGACTTCTGGTATCAAGGTATATATGAAATAAAATTCTCTTTTCATCAGCCAGTTTCTCTAAACAAAAGGATCAGATCTGTGGCATTTCTTTGTGTTTTTGAAGCAGGAAATTGCTGTTTCTTGTCATTGCTGCCACTGACTGTGCATGGTAGGAGAAATACAGGGGCCCTGGGAAGAGAAATTTATGAAGTACAGAGGAGGTCAGTGGTTGGTCTGGGAATAATGAAATAACTTTTATGCTCATCTTGGAAAGGATAAAACTGATTTTGCCTATGGTTTCATCTTAACAAACTTGGCAGTTATGCATTTTTCTTAATAGGATTTGACTATTTTCACTATTTGCAGATACTGAGGGAGATGGGCTTAGGTTTCTTGAGATAGTAAGAAAATCTTATCTGATTTTCTGAGTGAAGACTCAATACCATGTAGGCTGCTGGAATTGGTGACTGCTGTGCAACTTCCCCTTGCTGAGTCAGGGGATAGAGCCAGGAAACCAAGCACCAGCTTTTTCCCTTTTCTCATCGCTCGCTCCATTGTTGCCCAATTTCCCAGCTGTAGCCTCATTCTTTTAATGTTGAGGTAAGTTGTTAGAAGCGTTTTTCTAGAAAATGGGAATGTGACTGTGCACTTTCTGTGGCAGGCCCAGCAGCACTAAATATCTGCAGTGTGTCCCACCGAGAGGGGTTTTGGTACCAAGTGCTTTAAGTAAGGAAAGAAGATGCAGAAAAGGTTGAGAATAGTTTGCTTCATCCCAAAACTTCATTTGCGAAACAGGATTTTTTACAAGCTACCAGGTGAGGCTATTGACACGGTGTGTTACAAAATTGCCTCATAAAATAAAATGTTTTAAAATCTCATGTGCAGTTAGCAGATGGACTAATTAGAGAGTAAATTATTTGTGGTAGAAAACCAGCAGATGGGTCAAAGCAAGGTTATCAGAAGAGCTGGGTATGACTTGTAAAAAAACTGATGAGTATTTGCAGAATTTGTGATAAGCTGTGTTTCTTAAATTGAATCTAGTAGTTATCATGAGCACAACACAAATACATGTCTTAAAAAAATATATTTGAAGGTATAAAAGCAGAAAACAGGAGAAAATTATTGGGGGATCTTACTTTTGGGGTCTTTTTTCCTTTTTTCAATGCCTTTTTTTTTTTTTTTTTTCCCAATGCCTTTTTTCCCATTGTCAATGGAGGCAACTGCAGCATTGTGAGAAGGTAATAGTGCATGAGATATTGGTTAGAGACTGGTGGTTTACCACCTGAATCTTGACACAGACCAAATGTGCTGTCCTACTGCATGACCGAGTTCAGTAACCACTTAGTTCATTAGTGGCAGGCTAGGATGGTTCTTTATAGGGAAATGACCTGGAAATGAGGAAATAAATGGTTGAGTTTCATGGTGTTACAAAGGGGATAGAAAAGAGAATGGGTGAGAAAAAAAGAGGGAAAATAAAATGAGAGAACAGTTACTATACAGAAGAAGAAACTAACAGTGATGGAAAATGCAAGAAAGGAAGAAAATGCAGCAAATTTAGGAAGCAAATTGATGCAGAATTAGATGGGAAGAACAATCCTTAGACAAAAATGAATTATATTTTTTTATTTTTGTAAAACTTTGTGCAAAAAGGAATACAGTAAATTGTCTGAGCTGGGCTGTTGGATGTTAAGGTGTGGGATGCTTGCACTGATGTTCATAAGGGGCACCTTTTGAGGGTAACACTTGAATATTACAGTGGTTGTTGCTTTAAAACCAGAAATCCTCCATGGCCACGCCGTGTATAGAGCTATTCTGCTCATGGTAATCCTGTTTGGAAATTATTGTTCCATTCCAAAATGCATGTGCCTTCCCATTTGTCCCTATGAATTGTCATTTTACCTTCAAAACTGAAATTTTTTGCATTGGTTGCCAGATATTTTCCAACAAAAGCTGCTTGCGGGATGCTTTTCCTGAGGCTTTCACAATATAATGGTGTCAGGGAGTTTAAAATAGACTCACCCTTCAAATCCAGATTTCTATTTTGCTGACCTTCCTCTTTCCTTACTTGGTTTTGGCCTGGAATGAACTCTTGTCCCTTCCTAAGTCCCTGGAGCTTTCCCCTGGGAAGCAGTATGCCCATCTGTGTGATGCCCATCTTACAGACTCTCTGCAATCCAGGTAATGGCTGTGTATGTTCTTTGAAACTATAGCCTATACAAATGGCATAGTGTTTGCCAACTTTGTGTAGGATATATTTGACACTTGCAGAAACAAGGAACTACTTAGGACAGATATCCTGGTGCTATTTCTTCTCAATTACTGCACACGCATTTTTTTATTCGAGAATTAAATGTACAACAGTAAAGTTATGGCTATTTATGCAAAGTGGCTTTTTGTTTCCACTGACCTTTTTACACTTCTATATAAAACTAACACAAAAAATCCAGAACAAAACATCCAGTTTTAATCTCACAACACCAGCGTTTATACTGGAAAAGAAAAAACAATGCCAAAACTTTAAAGCATATACATAATGGTTTATGTATTGCTTGTAAAATGAGAACGCAAACACTGCTCCCAATTTATATATGTAATGGAAATTATTAAATTATATTGGGAACTAAGCACGGTAAACAAATAGCATGTTTATGCAGCCCCAGTCAATGGCTGGGATACGGTGAGCTTAGATTAGCTTGTGTATTTCACTAACGCAGTAGTTTGAGGACAGGTTACCTTGTGTGGCATGAAGAAGGTGGCAGTGAAGAATACGGATTTGCAGACAGCTGTGCTGCATGTGCCCGTGCATCCCAAGGAACCAGCATCTGCGCTTTACGAGGAGAACAGGAGGGGGGCACGGCTGTACAGCGTGCTGGTCAGCTGCGGAGGCGAGGCAGTGCCATGTTGCCACCGAGCTTCTGGCTGCTCTGCTGGGACCTCGTTCCTGCTGCCCCACGTCACGCAGCTCCGGACTTCTGGCACGTGGGGCTCTGCCAGCATGTGCCTGCCCTGGGTGTGGGGGGCAGGCAGCCTCCCCCAGCCCTGTCCTCCTGCCCTGCGCTGCGGCCGGGTGGACGATGGCAGATTGCTAAAGATCAGCCAGGATTGTTTGCAGAAATACTGTAGACTTGTATTTGCTAGTATTGTTATTAATTTTTTTTAATTTCTGGGATATGCCTTATTTAACCAGTACTTCTCTATTTAACCATAAACGAAGTGAAAACTGGAATAGAGGGGAAATAAGAAACCCTATAGATAACACTCATGTTGAAGTGTAGACGCACTGACAAAATTCAAGCAGCTCAAAATGAGAGATGACACTTTGTCCTTAATTTGTACCAGTGGGAAAAAGGATGTGAAAGGATGTAAGTCAGGCACAGAGTATCAGCTGGGATTTGTGTTCCCGTGCACACCCAAATGTTAACAATCAACTTGGTCTTTGAAGTTTTCAGGAAAAAAACCTCTTAAGGAAGTTAAACATAAATTTGTGCTCTGTAAAAATTTTAATTTTTAGTTATTAATGTAACTTAATTTACTTCTCCATTTTAGAACATTTATTTTGGGTTGTAAACATGGTTTTTTTAGAAAGCTTGCTAAAGAACATGCAAATATGATGCATGCTGTGCATCTTTAAATATATAAATCAAAATTCCAATGCAAAGCAGTAGCTCTGGTTGCACTGTAGCAATATAAGTTCCTAAAACATTAAATACTGAAAAAAATTTCACATTTTCTTTGGGCATTAAATCACGTTCTGGATTAAAACATTTGCAAACCTATATTTTCTTTTCTTTTTGGCTAAAGGTCAAAGCTAGTTTTTACATATGTAAGTAAAAATCATCAGATAAATAAATGTTTTAAACTTTTTCCTTTTGTCTCTGATTAAACCATTGCAATTTTCTCTTTTAATAATCCTAATTTACTCAATGGTTTTCATCCCTCTTAATTTTCTTGTCCAGATATAAAATTCCAAAGCAGGGATACGTAATAAATTGTTGACTTGGTCTTATCAATAACACTGCAATACTAAGTCACAAACCAAGCATACTTAATGTTATCAGTTAACAATTCACATTTGAAGTAGTGACAGCTGACCTAGTATAGGATACAACATTCCAGCTGTTTTATTTTTTTAAGTAAAATAATACCTTAATTTATTTGTATTCCACCAGCATGAATACATTCATTGCAAATTGCATGCACGTAAAAGGAAATCCATTTGTAAACTACATAATATCTTAACAATAAATAGTATTTGATCTAATACATGATGGTAGTGCATTTCTTGTTAGAACTGCAAGCCTTTACCAAAATGAAAACAAACTCTTATTCTCCTTATAAATATTTTAAATAATTTTTAAGTACGTTTCATACCAAGTATATAAAAATAGTATTTTTAGATAAATTAAGAGGTTTCATTTACATGACAAATAACGTGCAACAACTAACCATTCTCTACCAGATCTATTTGGTTGATTGTCTAGATGACATGCAGCGATAATTGTCCCTTTGCCTTCACAGAACTGACAAACAGACCAGCAGGACCCACGATCACCTGAAGCAAACAGTGCCATAGATATTGTTTGGGAACAACAGTCAGACACTCGGTGAAAACCTTTGCTTCGATGAACAAAAGCCACCCATGACAGTTCTTTTGTCCTAGACTTCCAGCTGCTCTGACCCTCAGGGTCTTTGGACTATCACAAAAGTCTGCCAAACAGACCAGTAAGTTATATCTGTATACAAAATGCTTTTCAACATGCTTCTAGAATCTAGAAATTTTTTTCCTATAGTATGAACTGGCAATACCTTTTCTTACTTCTATAAATCTGAATTTTCAAGTCTCCATGATCGCCAGAGAAAAGGTCAAATAAAGCAGTCATGCAGTACTCTCTAAATTTAAAACTGGCAGCTGTGGAACATGCTTTGAGTACCACTTCACTGTTTCTCATTATACATCTATGGCTTGGTAATCTTTATCTTTAACATCCCTTGTGCTGGTCACAATGTCTGCTGGGAAATCTGGGGTCTGTGCAGAAACTACTCCGGCTGTTCCTTCCAGGTCCCATGATCCCGGCAGGTTCTCAAGGCTTAGCGAGCTGATTGCTCCTTGGCTAAAGCTACCTTCCTCAGATCTGCTGGGGAGCACGAGGTGTAATGATGTCTCTGATGAAGAGCATACTGAAGAAGAAAGTGTTGCTGAAATAGACTGAAGAGGAGTCAAGGTAGTGTCTGAACGGGGAGAGGTGCATCTTAAAAATTGCAAATTGTCTTTCTGAATTACCTGATACTGGGAGGGGGAATTGTGAAGGCCCGGTGTATAATAAAATTCACTGTCCATAGAATTTTGCAGGTTGGGTTCAGTTCTTTGGGGACTGCTGCCTACAGAAGACAGATCTGTATTCCAAATGTCACATAACGTGTTGCCGCGGCAAAGTTGTGCTTTGGTGCAAGTAAAGTTCCCAGCTTGCATGTGCGTGCAAGGTTGATGTGTAGTCCAAGCCATTCGAGACTGCAGACTTTCCAGGGTAGGACTTCGAGATATGCCGTGCACAGCACAGAACCCTGGAGGCTTCTGGGATGTGAGCAGGTTCTCCAGAAGGTGCATCACGTTCTTCATATCCTTACTTAATTGTGAGACTTCTTGAGTTAAAGTTGTCACCTGTTATGGCAGGGCAAAATATCACCGTATTTATTTATGCAGTCATGTCTGAAATGCACACATACATACCTTTTTTCCTTCCAACAATATCAGCTGTGATCTGTGGCACAGTGTCTTTACTTTAAAGAAATATACTCTACTAATATATGTGTGGGAAATAGTCCTTCCAGCTACCTTACCATAGCTACATATTACACTTCCTGTGGCATAATGAAATAATTAAAGCAACTCAATAAAAACATGTGATGGAAACACCATAGGCGTAATTCACCTGATTTTAGATGATATTTTATATAAAGAATGGCCTTAGGGTCAGAACTGAGATGATTTCCAGTGGCAATATGACATCAACAGCCTCTTGGTCAATCATTAAATATTTTAATGCATAAACCTTTTTTATTAACCAATTTTATACTGATGAATGATATAAAAATGTGGTCTTGTGAAATCTTGTTCAAAAATATACATGTGAAATATACTGCTGTCTTCATAACAAAATAAAAGAAACCCATACCCGAAGTTGTTGGATGCAAGTAGTAGTTACATGAAAATCTGGTGTACTACTACTAGAAACAACAAAAAAAGAAAAGAAACTGGAAACTCTAAAACCCACTTGCTACCTGTAAGCATTTAAACAATATAAAAGCCTGTGAAACAGTTTGCTTCCATGTAGTTATGTTTATGCTTGAAAAGTATTGCACATAACACTGAGAGAGATAGTAATCCATAGCGTAGATTACTCTGGAGTGTGTGCAAAAGGAAGAATCACATTTTCTATTAGACTTTTTTTTTAATGCTGAAACCACTGATAGCATCCAATTAATTACATGAATTACATTAAGTCTTTAATCTCCCAAAAATTGCTGGTTTGGGTGGGGATCAGATTGACGGGTTCTGAATATGTGTTTTAAGTGAATTGATATATGAACATTACTGGGGACATTCGTTAGGACATTATAAGGACATTTTAGGAAATGAAACGCCTAACTCAAACATAAGAGTGACCCACTCCCCATTTCAGATGTGTTTGTCTTTCCTTTTTCCTTCTTAAGGAAAAGTTTGTAGGAAGTTAAAATCAGTCGCTTATTTTTAATAAAGGGAAATGAACCTATCAAGAGGTAGAAATGAACTTTATCTCCATGGTAGCTAATCAATCTATTTTAGGTCAAACCACTGTCATTACTGTTAAAATAGTGCTTCTTATACTGATGCTAGTGAAAATACTCTGTTGAAAAAAAGACGACTGCACATTTATCTTCAGAAGGATAAACCACCTGTCAAAAAGAAAAAAGGCTAATTCATGAGGCCTTTCTTTGTCCTGAAGTAAAGACACCACTGATTAGGTGCCCTACACAGATTAATTTTCATGTAATGAGAAATAGAAATACAATTTTCATTTTCATAACAGGATAGTAAGAAATCTGCTGAGAAGACATTTCAGGCTGAGTTTGACTGAGTTACTACAGGCACAATAATTATAAAGAAATTCTGAGTTAGAAGGAAAGTAGGAAGCTCCTATACAGCTATTCATTTATCGCCGAGCTAAGAGTTCAAAGCCATCATATTGTTTAATAGTTTTGTAATGATCACGTTACCCCTGGAGGGAAAATGCTTAAAGGGAGGAGGCTCTTGAGTGGCACATTACAGGATCTCTCTCTGTCTCTCCACCTCTCTCTCTTTCTGCCTTGTACCTAATTAAGTCATGCTAGACAGAAAATAAGCATGAGATCTCCTTCTGCCAGCTGAGATTAAGCTTTGAATGCCTGGTGGCTCATTTGAACTTCAGTTAAATGAGGGATTAAAATATGTTAGGAAAGCGATTTGTGAACAGGCTTCCATTGGGGTCAGAGAAGCCAGAGAAGGTTCTTGGTACTGTCAGATTGTAGGGAAACACACTATGAAATTTCTGGACAAATCAACCATGCAAGAACTTCTGTGCCCCATTGGGAACTGGGAGATGGCATTGCAAAACCTCCAAAAGCTTATTCGGGAAGAAAGTGGGAAGAAGGATAACCAAATCCATGGCTACCTAGATTCAGTGGTCATCAGTTCTTTTTTAGGGTCACTTGCCTCTGCTCCTAGCAGATAAAGCAACTTTGTTTTCTGTGCCTAATTTCCCAACTTGCATCCATTTTACAGGGCTTTCTGCAGTCATGCAGGTAGGAAGATTGATACTGCCTTATGAGTATGCACCTTACCCAAACTATGAATGCTGTGTGAAAATATCTGCAACTTTAAAATATCTTGTTTGGTTTGGTCCATGTTTTTCTCTTCTATTTCTGATTACTTAAAGGCTTTTTAAAAGTTTAATTATTCTTTAACATGTTTCTTTGGCAATTCATTGAGACAATACAGGAAAAATCAATCCCAGCATCAGTACTTGTGTCAGTCCTGAATTTCTGTTAATTACAACTTGCTCTAGTGCTCAGATACTATTTTGATATATCAGCCAGCTCTTAGAGTGCTGTCTTCTCATAAGCTTGCTCTCGCACAGTCATAGGAACTGACCTGATAAAAGAGCCTTTGATGTATGCTTTAATAGTTTCCAGTAGTATGATACTTTAAGATCCAAAGTTTTTATGCCAAACTTCATTAGAAATTGATCACCACTTAATGACATCTATTTGGACCAATACTACTTGACACATAAGCAAAGCAAATATGTATTTTTCTGGATCATTTAAAACCTTTCCTGGATTTTACAAACCGTTAATCTCACTGGATTAAACCTCCAATATCTGTACTACTATTAATTGCCATCTATCTCTATATTATTTACTTATAGTATGCTATTACTGTTACTATCAATACTATACTGTTTATGCTATCCTTTTTATGCCCTGCAGAGATTCTTGAGCAGATGCAAATGAGGAGGTGTAACAGGGAACAATTTTATTGATAATGTTAACAATTTCACAGTGTTCCAGAAAGTGCAAAAGAACAGAGATTAAAAGCAAAAGAAATTTTAAGTCTATGAAACAGAAATTGAAAGCAGTACTATTTCCTTCTGAGCAAAAGGACTAATTCCTTGCATGCTGGTAAGGCTGTTCTCGTTTTGGGAGTTCAGTGATTACTGCTAGGCAATACAGCTAGTCGTACAAATGGTTCCTGCTGTGCTAGGCAGACAGCTTTAAAACGATCTGTGAGATCCCAAATATTCTTGAAATGCTGCCTTAACAGTTACTAGGACTTGAAAAAGATACTGCAATGTTTCCTGATATAGAAACTGGGATTTATACAGATTTAGCTTGAATTAGCAGGAGATGCTTCTCAGGCTGGTCAAAAGCAATGCAGTGGTAGCTTTTTAGCAGTCTGTGTTATAAAGAAAGAATATCTTTCAAAACAGAGGTTAAAAAAAACAGATTTTTTTTTTAACATATGGACTTTAATAATAACACTTTCAAATGTCATGACCAATATAAGTTTTAGTAGTTGTATTTTGCATTTTCAAATTACTTCGACAGTTTCAGTAGAAAGAGTATTTTTCTTTACCACCAGTACTAAACTATTGTGCAGTTTGAATACTTTGTTCCATGTAGTTAAGTGGGAATGGAGGTGATTGTATTTAAACCTTTCCATAAAAGTGATGAAAAGCTCTATATAATGTAAGATGATAATGGTGATTATTGCTTTGTTTAAATGGTATTGGCTAAACAGTTTCTTTGTTTTTCCACTATATATTCCAACATTTTAATTCTTTTTAATGATAAATTTTGTACTGGAATGCCCCTCTCTCATCACTGTTCCTGGAAAAATCTGGAATAAGCATTTTTTTTCCTGATTAGAAGGCTAATAGAGTATATTGCTATTTTTTTTTCCTCCGTGGTTTACTCCCTTTTGCAATTCAAACTTCACACAGACGTCTTTCTATCATGACTCTTTCTGAATGCCCGAAGAAGTGGAGAAGAAAATTTGCTTCTTGAGCAATGGAAGTTGTATTTTGGCAATGCAGATAAGCTGGCTTGCATGGCATATGGCAGCTTCTCTATTCCCTTGCTTGGTGTTTCATTGCTTCTTCTATTCTGGTGCTTCATAAAGTCAAGGAGACTTTCAGCCAGAATGAGTTGTCTTTGGAGGCCCAGATTAACTAGCTGCTGATACTGTTTCCCAGTAAGTGCATTGTTGAATGAATGAAATGAGAACTGAGCTGAGACAGACTTTTCACTGATCATCTATCAGCATCTCTGTGGCCATTGGTATTACGGTGACAGACATTTCTGATTAATGGCACTTCAGGAATAAAGCTAGTTGCAGAAGAAAAAAAAAAATCCAGTGCAGCTAATCTGAGTTCATATTAAATATATGGGATTTGTGTAATGGTATGAGGTTCAATTTCAGTGAAATAAATCCAGAAATCTGGAAGGCTGTGAAATTGGCTTTATCTGACTACAAGAAGGCCACTGAGGTGCTGGACTGTGTCCAAAGAAGAGCAACGAAGCTGGTGAAGAGTTTAGAAAACAAGTCTTATGAGGAGCGGCTGAGGAAACTGGGGTGGTTTAGCCTGGAGAAAAGGAGGCTTAGGGGAGACCTTATCACTGTCTACAACTACCTGAAAGGAGGTTGTAGAGAGGTGGGGATTGGTCTCTTTTCTCAAGTTACAAGTGATAGGACGAGATGAAATGGCCTTAAGTTGCACCGGGGGAGGTTTAGATTGGATATTAGGAAATATTTCTTCACTGAAGGGGTTATCAAGCATTGGAACAGGCTGCCCAGGGAAGTGGTTGAGTCACCATCCCTGGGGGTATTTAAAAGACGTTTGGATGAGGCGCTTAGGGACATGATTTAGTGGTGGTCTTGGCAGTGTTAGGTTTACGGTTGGACTCGGTGATCTTGAAGGTCTTTTCCAACCTAAATAATTCTATGATTCTATGCAGGAGTAGAAGAAAATTTGCTGGTTTCTCTGCTGACTTGCTAGCCAGCTCTCAGGTAGTTCCAGGGCAACCAGTCTGTCTGGGTAAATTGGGACACTAAGATTATTGCTATTTTTATTAAACAAGTAAGGACAAAATAGGAAAGTATGAAGGACTAGATAATTTAAGTGTATTCAAGTCAACAGGGCTCCCCATGACATTCAGTCTAGAGAAAGTGTTCCCAAACTGCAGTTCTAATAATAATTTGTGGCTCTTCGTAGTTGGCTATGGATGCTGCCTTCAGGTTGGCATAGAATGAGGACAGTGTCATCATGATGGTGGCAATAAGAGAACCAGGTTTGGAAGTTACTGCCTCAGGGACTTCAGAAAGTGTTGGGGACAAACTCTGACTGAGTAGCTACTGACTTTGAGAGCAAATGGAGGATCATGAAAATCCCAGGTATCTGGGAGAAGAGAATCTGTTAATGTGTACTGTTGAATGAAAGCCTGAGGTGGTAATATATGATATTGGGCAAAATTACTAAGCAAACAATTTCTATAAGTGCCTAAAGAAATAGTTAAAAGGGAATATAAATTAATTAGTTAAAAGATTAAATTAGTTAAAAAGAACATAAATTAATTAGTTAAAAGAGAACAACATACATTTCTCAAGAATAAACCATGGCAAAACAATCTAATTCTCTTCTTTAACTGAATAACTGGTTTAATAGATAAGAAGCTGTAGACGTAATATATATCTTGCCAGAAGACTACTCAGATGTTACTGTCCGCATGATATTCTTCTAAACCAACTAAGAAAATTTGACTGAGATGTAATCACCGTGAGTTGGATTCACACATGATTGGAATGGTTTATGATCAGTGGTTTGCTGTCATCCTGGCAGGACATTTCAAGCCATTCTTTTTAGCAGTCTATCCTGATCTGTTTTTATTTAATGTTTATTTTTAGTGGCTAAATCAAATTCATGTTCACTTTTAAGTATCAGTAATATGAAATTCAAAAAAGATAAATGTTAAACATTGCAACTGAAAAGAAAATGTCAAGGGCATGAATGTAAGTATAATACCCTGCCTATGCGGAGTATTACAGAAAAATGTCTGAGAGTTTTGCTGAATCACACTTTGCATACATTAATCATGCTCTCAGGATATATCAACAGCAATTTTTTTTAACTGGACACAGGAAGGGGGTTCTCTTCACTAGGAATGACCTAGGCTAGTGCAGCTTGAGATCATGTACTTTGTCAGTGACTTAAAAGATCTAACCAAAGACAATCCAAAAGAAAATGCTACCAATGAAGTTTTAGAAAATATGATGGCCAAAGACAGACAGATGAATCTGGTTTGTTGAGATCTGCTGGAACAGCATATTTCCAGTGTACATGGGTTTTTAGAAAGAGAATGGCAATCAGCTTTTTCTTATATCTTCTAGGCACAAGAAAAAAAGCAGTGAATTGCATACCAACAGAGATTTACATTTAGATGTTGGGAAAATAGATCTTTTTAGTACAGGAAGGTTTTGAAATGCCTGTTAGAGAGTTAACTGGATAATAGCCATCATCTGTCATGGTAGTAATATTTTTTATTCAAATCTGAAGTCAGCTTTTGGTGCTTAGTTGATTTTTACACTGCATTGCTTCCTCTCTTGATTAATTTCTGTGTCTCAGGTGTCTTTCCACCAAGGAAAAGTGCAAGAGAGACACCACAGCATATAGGACCTATGCCCTGTATGTGCCGTTATGTCCTACTTAAAAAAGAAATTAACCTAAGCTTTAGAGCATCAGCCATTTTTGTTACCTTCATCTGCCAACAGCCATTAAGCTAACATTAAAAGAAAAGAAAAAATAGCTGGAAAGACTACTCTACAATCATCAAAGTTCAAGAGCAGAGAGAGAGGCAAAACAACAAGTAGTTAGGAGTTCTTTGGAAATACGAATGTCAAAACTAAAAGGAAAATATATTTTTACAGATCTCAGTAGAAAAAAAATGTGTTTACTTGGTGTTTATGGTTTAGAAAGCTTTTATTTCTTAACACAAATAATACTAGGTTTTATGTCTTGACTTTTATGCTAAATTTACATGGTTAAAATTCAAAATGGATAGATTAGTCGTAATTAGTTTTCATCATCAATAAATGTCATTAGTTCACTTTTTGCCACATTTGTCTTGATTGAAGGATGTTTTCCAAAGCGAATTATTGGGATAGCCTTGCTGCAAGGTAATTTCTCTCATGTGATAATATAGTTATGAACTTGTTACAAAGAACGTGTTTTTAATTACTATAAGGCAGGGGAATTCTTTATATGAGTTCTCAAACTGCAAATTGAACTTCAACGGTACATCCCCTATGTAA
Organism: Mycteria americana; assembly: GCF_035582795.1. Taxonomy (NCBI): domain Eukaryota; kingdom Metazoa; phylum Chordata; class Aves; order Ciconiiformes; family Ciconiidae; genus Mycteria; species Mycteria americana. The sequence continues at coordinate 41,466,687 of NC_134366.1, read as the reverse complement.
AACTGAAGGCCTGATTAACTTTGCTTTACCAAATTTTCTTCATTGGCACTGATTATAAAATTACTGTTTCCATCTTGTGCATACAATTTTAGTATTAAGGAATACGTTTTGCTTAAAAAAAATGCTTTTTTTCCCTGTTCTGAGAGGAGAATGAGATTGGTTTTTGGCAGCTGGATGTGACATATGTTTTAAAATAAACTATTTATAAAATGTCTTTAGGTGATCTGGAAAATAAACATTTATTTAGGATTGTTCCTTTTGTTAGATGAAAGTGAAATATCCCTGTGAATGCATTTTCTGTGTACTGAATAAGTGCCAAATACTTAGAGTATTTTAAGCACTTGCATCTAAAAAACCCTAAAATTAAAAATAGCTGAATTTCCACTAAATGCTCCAACATGCTGCTAAATAGAACGCAATTTTCAAGTACAAAACCTGACCCTATTCATATTTCTCCATGTTTGTTTGGTTTTCAGTTGAATGGGAGAATGCGAGTACTCTGTTCATTATACTGTTTTAGTACTGTAATTGTGGGGTCTACTGATGTGGTAAAGTATGAAATCAGCCCCCAAATTCTGAAGCTGAAGGAGGCTGCACTGGAACTGGGTCACATATGGGAAGAAGAGGGGATATGACAAAGAAATCTGAGTTTGTCTGCGTGCACTGCACAAGCTGTCCTGTATATCTGAGCATGAAATTGTGTACCTGTGTATTTGAATGGAGAACATGTACATGTGCACTCTGCAAATTACGGGAGAAATTTATGACTAAAATCTGGGTATGTTCTTATTTAAAACATAGACCAGTTAAAAATAATTCAGATTTAGGTTTTGCACATTGAATCAAAGTAGAAGTATTTCCATGCTCTTTTCATATAATTGCACTGAAATGATAGAGAGCTAAAAGCATAGTAGGGTACGGACAATGGGACAGTGATAGGCAGGTGCTTTAACCTAGACTTATGGCCATCTGTATGTCTCAGAAAATCTGCTTCGTGGTTTTTTTTACTTCTGGGCTCCTTAGTAGTTATGTGTGATTGCACCAGGTAAATGGTGCATCTGAAAAAATGCTGAATGTTTAGATACACTCGTCTGATCAGTCTTTGCAGACACATGCATTGGAAAGACCAGGTGGGATGTACACCTGCAAAGGATGTATGCATATGTGCATGCAGATCTCTGCAAAGGAAGGATGCATACTTGTAAGGCAGAAGACCTATTCCTAAACTCTCACTCTGCCTAATTTGGAGCAGGTCTTTGAATCAAGTTTTCCCCAGCTCAGAAAATGTGTCATGCTGTTGGGCATTCAGTCACTTAGTCTTGAAACTATTGCTTAAATAATTGCATTTTAACAGGAGCAACAACCTGAACCTTAACTCTCTTGCCTGCCACATACTGAACATACTGAACTATAATGAAAGTCATGCCTTTTTTATTCAGTGGTTATTTAGACTACGTGGAACAGGCAAATAGTGTAGGAGATTAAGTAGTCCTATTCCACTCCACCTTGCAATACCAAACCAGAGGGAAATTCCCTTTTATCGGCTTGGATCTCATTCAGGCTCAAAATGAGAAGTGAGGTTAGGTGAGTAAATGAAGAATCTGGGTAACTGGCTGAGCAGCCAAACCATGGAGCTATACAGTAGGAATCTGGGGTATGTTGAAGTTTCCAATAAGGTGGCAGTGCTGGCTTTGGAGCCTACCCCTCCTTAGAGGAAGGCTGCGTATCCATTAGTCCTAAAGTTAATACGTAACAAACTCTGAGAAGCGAAAACAAAGCTCTGTCCTCTGTTAGTCCCATTCTTAGGTAAATGAACTTTCCTTCGGATTATGTAGTGAATGTCATAAGCCTAAAATACTGCCAGGAGCTCCACTGGATATCTAAGCTGGGTATAGCTTGTTTTGTAGATTTATCTCTGGGGTAACTCTTTTTTGCTTTGCTAACAACAGACTGTATTGAATGTCTGAATGGGAAGATGCATGTCTTTGTTCCCCCACCAAAGAGTTTGAAATGTTTTTTAAGCTAACTAGTGAACTGTTGTAATACAATTGCCTTTCATGAAAGCAGTTATTTTTGCATTTGTTGAGTGACTTCTGATCTCCGCTGGAAAATGTATTTATGATAGTGTTTGCTGCTGTTGGCTACTTGTGACCTGCTTTCTCATATTTTCTTTATCAGGAGGAGGCTGCATGTCTTAATAGAGAAGTCTGTTTCTAACTCTGCTGTATTTTAACTACTGCTAGCAGTCTGCTGCAGTGTCAGTCATAATCTTCCATTAATGGTCATCATCGAGTGATGGAATGATGAAAGCACTGGGTCTACAAGTGTTGTTTGATACTTAATGTAACAACAAAACCCCAAGGAACAGCTAGTGTATTCCATCAAGGCTACTCATAGGCTCATTTGGGTGAGTACCAAGTCAGTACTGTCAGTTCAGAAACTCCAGATGGGGCATGTTTGAATACATGTAGAATATGCAATTAAGCAGCCTTATAGTCACACAGTTTTTTCAATGTAAATTTTGATCCATGGAAAGACTTGAAGGATACCCATCTGTCTCTGGGATTTGAGCCCAGAATGTTACCTATGAAATCTAAATCTACACCAGTTTAGAATTGCTCCTCATGCTTTTTTTTATGTCCCAGTCCAATATTTGTCCATATTGTATGCCCATGCATTGTCACATTGAATTGAGAATTCTCACGTATATAAATGTTTCTATGTTCAAGACTCTTGCCTGGTCAGAATGCAGAACACTCTTTTCTTTGCTAGGGGACTTCTTAGAAAACAAACTATGAGCTTGGAAAGTAGAGAATACTCCTTCCAAGTACTGCAAGGCACCAACAATGATATTCATCTTAAACATGTCTACACTAGTGTAGATGTACTCTATGTAATGTACTGTATGTAATGTACTCTATACAGTATGGAGTAAATTAATCTTAGAGATACTACAAAATTGAATATAACTATTCCCTTAGGTTCCTAGAGTAATTCTGGTGCGTGTTCCAGAGTGCAGGGTTTTCTATAATCATTCATGTACTCTCACATAGGTTTATAACCTTCTGTAAGTTCTATGAGGTTCTGTAATCAGAGAAAGGTATCTTTGCTATGGCTAAACAGTAAGTACAACTATTTTCAGAAATTTTTCAATGTTATTTTGTTATTTGTATCTTCTGGTTGCATTATTATTAATGTCGTTTTATCACTAATCAGGCTAGATGTATATCAATTCAGGTGTTGCCAAAAGATGTCTGAACCTACCAAAACCTTGTTTGGCTTCCAGTTTTAGTACTTAGCACTCCCGTGTTGGTGCAGGCCCCAGTCAGTTACACAGTGTGAAAACAAATTCTGTCTCACACACACCAAGCTAGCAAGACTCCAGAAGTGGGTGGTACTCTTTCTAAATCTCCAGAGATTCTCTTCCTCTTACTTACAGGACTCCTAATACCTGCTCAACAGACACAGGCTATGGATGAACCCACTTCTCTCGCACTCCTGTGGAAAGAAGAGAAGGACCTGCTGGCAATGACTTCTTTTTGTCTGACAAACTAATGGTTGACTTGTTTAATCAAGAATTAGCGGTTCAAATCTGTTTCTATCCCAGGAGAGATTGCGGAAGTCTTGGGAGGTAAGCACCTCTTATTTCAAGTGAAGTCTCACAGGCAGCATACTATTGAAAAAATGGACTGATCCCCCCTCCTCAATTTTAAAATAAAAGAGTGAACCATATTCAGAATAGCGAGGTGTTTGTCTCTGGATTTTGGATTCTGTTTCCCTGTGTGGAAACTTTAGTGTTTTACTGCATATGGTCATATTTCCCTTTTTATGTTAGTGTGAGCAAGCAAGTTGTGTAACGTTTTGTTCAGATAGTGTTAGCAGGGAAAAGTGAAGATTGTGCAAGGAGAGAAATGACCTTCATCATTGTTTATTTTTTTTTTCTTCTTTTGTTTAAGATAATGCCCTGCTCCAAGATTTATTTATTGCTTTTCACTAGAAAAGCAATGACAAGCCCAGAACTATTGCAGTTGAAATGTTTGGTTAATCCACAAGATGCCTGCCTTAGCACATCTGCCACCATGATGTATCTTCCAATTGCCTCTTGTGGATAACCATGTAATACATCTTCATATTTTAAAAATACCTGTCCTCCTCAAAGTCAAAAGGGATGAATCAATATGACGTGTCTGTTTCAAAAGTATTATATAAGAAATATAAGTTTCTATGGTAATAGTGCTGTCAATGAACATCTTGGAGATATTTTTGAGTTCTTTGACCAAGCCTTATAAAAAAACTGTAGTCAATGGGGTGTAAGAATTTTGTCTGAACTCTACAGTTTGACATACAAATGCGGTGATGCATTCATAGTGACTAACTAACCATGTATGCACTCTTAGCTTAGGACATTTAAACTATCTGACCAAGGTAACCTGACCCAGGACAAAAGAGGTTTACAAGCCCAATACTTCATATACGGAAATAAAGGATAACTAGATTAAGTGTACGCAATAGAGAAGGAAAAATAAAATAAAACTTGGCATTTCTGGTAACCAAAGATATCAGGAAAAAAGAAGTGAAACTGTGTGGCTGGACTTATTTAAATGTTTCCTCATGCGGAATCATAAGAAATTGTCTCTGACCTCTTCATACTGAAAGACAGAGTATACTGGGAACAGATTTTAGTCTTGCAGTATAACTGTGAAGTTAAAGTCTGATGCTTTCATCTTGTTAGCCAAAGTACCGCAGTGGCTGGATATATGAAACAGTTTAGCCAGAGAACATCTCCTCTTTAGTGTCAGACTGATAGTCGATTACAGGTTTGAGGTTACTAGAAGGGAAGAATAGAAAGCACCACTGAACAATATTTGCTGTGCATTCCTCAGGTCGTATTGCTTGAGCAGGAATGGATGAACTTCTGTTTCATTCTAAGTAGGCACAGGTAAAGTGATTTGAAATGTTTGATGTGAATTTAAACATGATTGGCTTTGTGTTTCTTTCAAGGAAATTCTCCAAAAGCATAGCATTCACCAAAACAAGAAAAGTGGAGGAAGGGGCTTGGGGAAAGAATGAGAGGAAAGAGAGAAATAGAAGCATGTACAGAAGAGGGTAAGTCCTAAGAAAATTAGATACACTAACTATGCTAAACTCACTTTGTTTTTAACTCTAGCACATGACACAAACTTTTATATAGCTTTCATGTAGAAAATTAATCTGGGAAAGAGTTAAAAGCCCCAAACTGCCCTAAATGTAGAAACCCCATCCAGTTTTGCAAACTCGTTTATCACACATTTATATTCATAAGTTTTCTGAGTTTTCTCCAGCATTTCTTGAATCATTGTTAATATCCTCCAATCCCGACAAAAGCTCATTACCTCATTATTAAGCCTGCTGATCTGCTGTTTGGTCTCTTCTGCTTTGATAACAAGCACAGCAGCACCAATTTCGGCCTCTGAAAATAATTCAAATGCATGTAAATGAGAGTATAATAACTTGGAAACTGAAATGCTATTCTTGCACTTATCCAATGCTTTAAATTTAAACCTAGTTTGCACTTGGATAGAATGAAAATACAATCTTGTGTTTAATGTTCACTGTGTAATGTGTAAGAAAAGTGTGACAAATAAAGTTCGTATTGCTCTCCTCAGTCTGAACCTGAAAGGACTGAAAATGACAACCCTGGTGCCAACCGTGTGACGTCAACTGTTTTTAAAAATAAGAGATACAATTAAGCTTCTATTGTTCTGTTTGTCTTTAAGAGGAACAAAAAGTGTCCTAAGAGCCTCCATGCAAAAGGTATATAACTATGTGAGGACTGTTTACTCATAAAAGAGGGGATGTTGGAAACAGTCTGAGATGCACTAGTTGTGTCACTTCAGCATTAGTCCACTGGTCTCCCCCTCTGTCTCTTTTTTTCTTTCCCCCCGCCCCCCATGTTGACGTGCTCTCTTCTTCTGTGGTGATATTTTATCAGCCTTTTCAGAGTGTAGGTCATTTAAGGCTTCCTAAAACCTCTTGCTATTCAAGGTTTTCATTCTCTTACTTATAAAAATCTAGGTACTTCGATACTCCTCCACTTCTGTAAATATCTTTAACAAAAAATGAGAGCCAAGTTGGCATATTGCCCTTTAGGAATGGTTGTTTTATTTTTTTATTTGGTATTAGAATGTTTTTATGTTGAATTTTGTCCTTGTGTTTAGTACTTTCTATGCCTAAAGGTTTGGGAGCATGAGGCTCCTGGCTGAACCTACAATACTGCCGGTAAATGCAGTACATAATGCATGAAAATGCAGTACTCTTTGCAAGCTGTTTTATCATGACTGTTAGCAGGAAAACAACAAATGACCTTCGGGACCCTGTTATATTTTTCTACAGAACAGTTGTGGTACAGAAATGGTACTGAAAGTACAGATATATCTTAGATCCATTTACGTCACTTCTGAGAATTGAAGAAACAAAAGGGAACAAAAAGCAGTTATGAAAACTGTTTTCTCTAAAGAGTGATTTTCGCAGGCAAAACTCACCTCCAATTGTAGGAGATAACCTGGATTCCTGCCTGAGCTGATCAGAGCTGAAGTCAAAGGTTTGGCTTCCCTCATTATGGTTTCCATCTTCAATCCCATCAACAATTCTGTTGAGCAAAATCGGAGTGATGGAGCAGTTTCATAAACAGTTTCATAAACATCACATTCATAATATGGTATCAAAATTACTCTAAAGGGCACATTTTTAAGCAATGGTAAATTTTGCACAACATTAGGTTTAGAGAAAAGTAAAAACTATTATATTGGTATAATTTCTTGTGAGTCACTAAAGATTAAACTTACTGTTAGAGGAAGGAATGTGAGGCCAAATATAATTAACTGAAGTTTCAAAATTTTCATTACTTCTGCAGTATATTTTGGGTCCTAACAAAAGCTGTATTTAATATAGTTTGCTTTTCATATCTGAAGTAATCTGTTGCCATTCTTTCTTCTACACAAACTAAAGATGCTTCACTATGCTCTTCTGAAGTTTTAATCTCCCTGCACGTAACAGTCAGGTTCTTATAGTAGGCTTACTTAGGCAGAGCCTAAGTCTGAACATAATATATTTATGAAAGCATCGCTGTAAACCACAGTCAAAAGTGTTGTTGCCATGCAAATAGCTATTCTCAAATTCAGTTAAAACTAACTAGCTCAGGCAGAGCAATCTTGTTTGCACATTTAGTACAGGAAGATGTGTAGACCAGCCTGCAATGTCCCAGTTACATTAGTATTGGTATTGGATTTAACTACTAGAAAAGGCATTTTTGTCAGTGTTCTGGTTTTGGCTAGGATAGAAGTTAATTTTCTTTGTAGTAGCTAGTATGAGGCTATATTTTGGATTTGTGCTGAAAACAGTGTTGATAACACAGGGATATTTTAGTTGTTGCTAGGTAGTGCTTTTACTAAATCAAGGACTTTTCAGCTTCCCATGCTCTGCCAGAAGTTGGGAGGGGACACAAGAAGTTGGGAGGGGACACGGCTGGGACAGCTGACCCCAACTGACCAAAGGGATATTCCACACCATATGACGTCATGCTCAGTATACAAAGCTGGGGAAGAAGGAGGAAGGGGTTGACACATGGAGTGATGGCGTTTGTCTTCCCAAGTAACCATTACACATGATGGAGCCCTGCTTTCCTGGAGATGGCTGAACACCTGCCTGCCCATGGGAAGCAGTGAATGAATTCCTTGTTTTGCTTTGCTGGCGTGCGTGGCTTTTGCTTTACCTATTAAACTGCCTTTATCTCAACCCACGAGTTTTCTCACTTTTAGTTTTCCAATTCTCTTCCCCATCCCACTGCGAGGGAGCGAGTGAGCAGCTGTCTGGTGCTTAGTTGCCGGCTGGGGTTAAACCATGACAGTCGGTTATTTCTACTCATGCACTGCAGTTGAGCTCCAGTTTGCAGTGTCAAGAAATCCAAAGAAAAAAAAAGAAACATTTTATACAATAATCAAGTGCTGCATACAAAGAATAGCGAACTGGTATCAGATGGAGGAATCAATACACATTATTAAAAATGCATAATTATGAATATTTTTGTTCTCATTTATAATAAATTGTGCTATAAAGGGAACGGTTTTAAAGTCAGTGGAAGTGACTCAGAAAACTGCCAATTGACAGATGTGGAGCATCAGTTTCTTGTTTTGTCCAGGCACAAGATTCAGAATTTGTCTTACAGCAGACAGATGAGTTAAATACTAATCTGGAAGGGCTGAAGCAGACAGTTCTTGGCTTCTCAGTCAATGGTGATAACTTTGTGATGATGGAAATTAGACTTTACATCTAATAACGATACTCTCAAGCAAACCTCTTGACTGGAAATGTTTGGAGAAAGGAAAAACAGACAACACAGATATCTGTGGTGTATTTGGCTTGAAAGACACATGTAACGGAGCTCTCTGCACATACCATATATTCTTGGCCTTATTGGCTCTTCATATGGGTTTAGGGCTCTGTATCATGTCTGAGTGTTCATGATGCCAATTGGATGTTATTAGACTTCACTCTAATCTTAACCAGCCTCTGGGAAGAGATGAGACTCAAATGTGGTGCTTGAGCTGCTCTGGCCTATACTGTTATCTGCAGCTGAAAACCTGAATGATTACTTTGTTTGAAATTTGCTATAAAACCTATTTAATGTCATCTGGCCTCACTGCTTCAAAAAGCAAATTTTAAACACCAATATCCCTTTTGCAGAGATTTCTAATTATATAACATGCTAACATTTTAACTGCCTTTAAAGCACACAAGGGAAAACCTACTCAGACGTGACTTGGAATTTATAGATGCTATATTCTTTAAAGTGTTTAAAGATTCAGACTAGAAAGAAACCATAGTAGCAAAAATAGCTAGTTCTGGAGAGCCAAAAGACAGGCTTCTATGTAGGAGATATGTAATGGGCAAGATGCTTATTCATATACAAGGAACTGGCTGTGGAGCAACATAACCTAGTGAGTTGAAAACACGAGGGGACAAAAGTAATTTATAAGTCTCACCCCTTTCTGAATTAGCTATTGTACAGCTCTGAATTTTCTCCTGAAGACAGACACCTCCACTCCTAGAAGCCAAAAAGTCAGAAAAGATTAACATGTGACTTCTACCCAGCTGACGAGGGCTAGAGCGCACTCGTCCGTGTGGGTCTGGGGAGATTCAAATCCATAAACGCCTCTTCCCAGGACTGCCTTTGTTATCACTTACACCGTCTTCCTTTTGATGCTCTTCTACTTCATAGGCAGTACCCAAAAAGTGATTGGGAAGACTATGACTGTATCCTAGAAGTTAGGGTGCTGGCTTCTATTCCTTGTGCCAAGAACTACTTAAATATTTTATCCAGTCTCTGTGTTTTATTGCCTTCACTGTGGTACACAAGGAAGGAACCTGAAGCACCAGTGAAGAGTTCTGGTTCTGGTACTCTAGGGAACATTCACAGTAGAACAACTTTCTTAAGCAGATAAAGTATATTCTCTTGACAAACTGTGGTTATACACCTCACAACTGCACTGACTGGACATTTCAACCAGAGTCTTGCTTTCCGCTTACACTGCTGTCCAACAGCAAACAAAAGCGAGGATCTTAATTAAGGTCTTATTTTCTCTTTAATACTTACTAAGAAACATTTAAGGCTCTTTTTAAAGTGGTTTTAACTTGTCAGTTTAAATGTTCTGATAACATAAACTCATTTTGGGAAATAATATGAGTGTTTTGCCTGGAAAACAAAGTCTGAAAAACACACACCTCTTGGGCCAATTTTCCAGCCTATTAACAGTATTATTATGCAGTTATAAAATTATGAATGGAAATAGGAAATAATAATATATGTAACAATAGTTGTTTCACATTTGCTCTTGCAGCCTTGGGTGCCAATGTCTGGCTGCATATGTTCAGAACAATAATGAGCAAGATTACATTTCAGCAGAAAATATGAAAGGTAGCTTTTCCCTGAATTACCACTTGTTATGCAAATGATAATGACCTTTACTCATAGCTGACCTGAACGAAATTAATGAGAGATCTATTAAAAAAAAGAGAAAATATCCTCTATGCATTTCAATTTTGCTAGTGTAGAAGCTGGTTTTCCACATGTTATTTTCCCCTATATTGACAAAACTAAGATCAGTTTGTACCCTGCTCCTATTTGAAATGTAACTGTACTGATCAAATATATGACGAGAGGGAAAGATTTCTATATAGTCTTCCATGTCCTTTTTGTGATTGCGTCCTTAGGGACAGGTGCCTTGACAGAGCTAAACAAATATTGATCAAGCTGTGGGTATTTCATATTTGCAATGGCAAGTTGCTGAAACTACCACTCTGCCTCTAGTGAATCAAGGAAGTTCTTGAACATGTAAAACACTTCAAATTATAGAAACCAAAACTTGAACTGGAAGATCAACTGCTGCAGCACCTCGTACATGAAAAAGTGATTGTGATTTCTGTAAAGAACTGATCCCAAAACTCTTGGTTAATAGTTAATTATTATGTTGCAGCAATTTAGAAATAAGATAGATAAATCACCTTGCAAGTAACATACAAGTAAAAAATTAAAATCTTTAAAAGTATACACTAATAATACCACAGTAAACTATTCTATGACTTTTGTTTATGCCAAAAGTCACAGCAAAACAGATTTTCTCAACTCCATATTTACTCTCTACATAACTTGCATTATCAGGTTTCCTTTCTCTAATGTAAAAAAGACCTAAATATTTTCTAAAATTGCTAGGCAATAATTTTCCATTATAGTCTTCTACTCCAGTAATTTTTGTATTTACACAGCTATGCTGTATTATCATCGACTTGCTTTCTAAATTGCTGTGTCTCTAACGGACTCAGAATGTTTCACAGTGCCGTTGTGGAAATGCGTATTATTATAGATGGACAAAATTATACCGTAAAGCCAGACTATTTAAATAGTAATTTTCATAATTGCTCAATACTTTCCCTTTTTACTGGTAGAAATACTTTATTTCACAATAAAGTCCTGAAATCATAACATTCTGCATAGTGTGTAACAGTTCCTACAATAAGAGGACTTTTCCTTCTCTGTGCGATGAACAAAAGTATCAACTATTAAAGAAAAAGAAATATTTTATAGTGTTACAATCATGATGTTTTTAATAGGAGTTACATGATAGAGAAGAAAATAACTGTTCATAACTATTACCTTGGGCTCAGGTCGGGTGGACCACTGGTGGTCAGTGCTGAAAGGTGTAACTTAAGGTTCTTCTCCTTCCTTCTGGAATAGTAATGGAGCTCCGTTTCATGTTTGGTTCTTGAGGGGTTCGAACTGCAAGCACGGATGGGTGAATGAAAGGGCACCGTTCCTGAGGCCAACTGCTTCAAGTTTCTCCCTAGGTGGCTTTTATTGCTTCCAGCCTTCTTCTGCTCAGAGCAATTTGTGCTTCTTGTATGGATTGGTGAAAGGGTGCTGCTCTCTTCTTCTCCCTCCTCATCCTCATCTTCATCTTCCACAATTGAAGGGAGTCTCTTCTTTATATTTCCGTTTCCCTTGAGTTCTGTCTAAAATAGCAGATAATACATACTGGCATAAAATTCAGAGTCTGATGTTGCCAAAACACAATTTCTTCTGGTGTTCATCCTGGAACAAACCCAGATCTAGCACAGCTTTCATTTCTCATTAGAGATAGCTCTTTTGGAACTCTTCCATAGCTTCCCTCTTCAACTATGGCTACATGTGCATACTTGAAACACAAACAAATTAAAAAAGGTCACTAGCGACATAGCCAGTGAACTCAATGCAATGTATTTTGTTACCAAGACTACGTGACTAGTTCTTACAAGCCATGTGCCGTATGTACACTTGAGCAGATTAATCTTGCTTTAGTGAGGCCATTTCTTTTGAAGGTTACGCTTTCAGACTCCAGAACCCCTGGTGGACCAAGGGAAAGAACTGAGGCTGGTAATTCGTATAATTCCACATTTTCATATGGAACCATTTATAATGTATAAATAGCATTTACACCAGTTCAGCTCAAGCCCGAATGTCCTCTGTATCCTTCTTAGTTGTTGTAACTGAAACTACTGCTGGGATAGTAGGCAGATTTTTTCAGTTTATACAAAGTCCTGTTAATGCACCAGTGGTGTGACAGTGTCAACTTTAGAACTGAGTCATAGAAAAGCAGAGCTACATCTGTTTTTAAAAAAGTGCCATTTGAATGCTCCGTGTTGGAACCAAGGCAATTTAGAGGCAACATAGACCTGGGTTCTGTACTTTATGTACTAATTAAAGTACAGTATAAGAGAGCAATATAATGTTTGTTATTGTTTCATGGTAACAAAATACACTGGTCATGAGTGCTGAGCTATGCCAACATGGTGCTCATGTCAGGATCAGGCCATAACTCAAAAATAGTTCCATTTATTCCCATGGTACAACTTACTGTATTTATCGGTAGCAGGTGAATGGACTAAGGCAGAATCAGGTTCCAGGTCAAATTAACAAACTCCACACATCTCAGTGAAGAGTACAGCCAAATGCAACTTCATGGTTTCAGAAAAGGTTGCTATTCTTTTTTTTTCAGGCTACTCCTCTTAATCAAGCTTGATTGAGGCACTGTTAACTTTAAGTGATAGAAAAGCTCAGATGAGCTTGTATAGGCAAATTTCTCACATTCAGGCCAAGTAAAATTGGCTGGGTGAAAATGCAGACTTGAGGAATTTATCCCAATGTTCTAAGCTCCTATTAGTATCTGCCTAAATGTTTTTCAGCATGGGTTTAATTTTGCTGTGTGCTACAGCACAGTTCCATTGAGTGAATGCTTTTCTCTTAGTATACATTGACAGATTTAATGAACTAGGTCCTTTCCATCTGAGATGTATGAAAAGGTAAGAATTTAAAACAGTAGCAAAAGACCTGTCTACATAAAAATATAATAGCCTTGTTGTCAACCATAATAGTCATCGGAAGGCTATCCTGTTGATCAAATTGTACAGTTCTTGGCACTGTTGCAGCCTATACTCTACAGACAATGAGCGTTACCCATATTCAAAACTTTGGCTTGGGTAACCATGTATTTAAAATGCAGGTGCTGTAGTAGGATATCCAAATCCAGCACCTGGAAGAAAAGATCATAAGCTCTTACTCATAAAATGGACAGTGGCAGAACTATCTGCAGGGTGCTATTTAAAGTCTCATTCTGAAACCACACAAGTCAGTTGGAGTTTTTCCAGCTTTGCTTTGGCCATAACTGTGTGCACATTTCAAAGTCAAGCTTGGCATATTTAAAATGTGACTAACATACCTGAGATAGCGTAGACTTGTTTGATAATTTTGATATTACCTGAAAAAAAAAAAAAAAACAACAAAGCAAAAAAGTAGCAAATATGTGCAACTGCACAGTATTGGCTTCCAAGAGCATACAAACATCTAAACAAAAACATTTATTTTGATACAAGAAAAGAATCTCATGATAAAACAGCTGATTTAATCTCATGATTAAATTAAATGGTGACATAGCACTGAACTAAGCACTGAACTTGGAAACAGACGCTGTGAGAAAAAAAAATGTTTTATTTTTATTAAAAAGATAGTTCCTGCAAAAATAACATTTTACCTTAACAAAAAGTTGGGTCAAGGTTCCAAACTTGTGAATGAATGTAGATGGGTGAATGTATGCCTGGTGGATTTCAGTGCTGGTTTGATAGACTCCTGTGCAGGAACAGTGCTCTGCTTTGGCCCTACCTCTTTGTAGCTTTAGCTCCTGTGCCAGCCTAGTCCATACATGGAGATGATCTAACTGTAGCATCCTGGGGGAGTTTTCAAAGGCAGTGATGGGACTGAAGCAAGTAGGACCAATATAATCCTGAGGGAGGTGAGTGCCTAACAGCTATTCAAGGTCATGACATTTTCCCTTCTTGAATTAAACAGAAAACAAGACAAAGGAAAAGGAAGAAGAAAAAAAAATCATGCAAGTTTAATGTGTGACTACTTCTAATAAAATCCACTGGAACTGCTGAATAATATCTGTAATGAACATTCTGTTGTTTATTTGAATGTTCACACCTTGAACATGGGCAAGTCTCTGGCAGCCTACAGGCTGTATTTATAGGAAGATTTTAGTCTGCCAGGTAGAATTTTCAGAAGTGATTTTCAGCTTTCTTAAACCCACATGTCAACATAAAAAGTGCTTAACACCCATCAATTTTAAATTTGTCACATCAGGATTTTTTCTCCAAACTCAGGTAGAAGTTGTTAAGCCTTTCTGGAAATCATTGAGACTTCTCAGTTTGTTTGATAGAAGTCTTCAGAACTCCTAAATACACAAATTTTAGGCAAAGATTTGGAAAAAATAATTTTGTTCTTTTTTTTTCTTTTTCTTTTTTTTCTTCTTCACAAGTCTTTCAGGTTAACCTGAAAACTGTTTGTTAGTTGCTCATAAAAGTGAGGGTACTAGTAGTGGTATAATATACAAATACACAATATTTAAGTTTGTGTAAGCAGAAATCCTGCTCCACAGCAGCCAAGCCAGTAGCAGGTGTATCAATAAATTTGGCAATAACACTCTAATAACTGCCAAATAGAACAACTGCAATAATTAGGCTATGTAAATAAAATACCTGCTGTGTTCTTCCTGAGTTAGATAAAGTACTAGATGATATTAGCAGAGGATGAGATCTCAGATACTGAAATCTCCCAGCTTGCATTGTAATCTATGCCAATTGAAGAAACACCATGTCCTTCAAGATTCAGGAGAACAGGAAACTGGAAATGTACTAAAATATTAAAGTCAGAATCAGGAAGTACTAATGGCCCACTTTGCGCATATATTTAAGAAGATTAATTTACAATAGTGCCCAGAATTTTGGGGCATCAGTTTGCTTGGCTTCTAGGCAGAGGTGCAGTATGAATGTTAAAGATCTTAGAAAGTATGAATTTGTCTGCTGAAGGCTTTAAACATGACTTGTCATCTGTAGTTTGTAATATGGGTGAAGATTTCACCTCTTTTTTTTTTTTTTTTTTTTTCCTTCTCCTGAGCACATGTGTTAATCCTGATTGTCCACCTTGAAAAATAAAGACAAAGAAATCAGTGTATGGGTTTCTCCTAGATGTCCTGGTGGCATTTCCCACAGCTCTGCTGGAGTCTCTCAGCTGGGCTGGGCTTTCGGCTCCGTGAGCAGTTGGGAGCACTGTTCCCCGGCTGCCAGGACCGCTCACGCCGCTGCCCGTCCCCACAGCAGCCACAGCCACCCATGGGTCCTCCTCTGCTCTCAGTGTTACCCTTGCTGGTCACTGCAGCAGGGAGAAACTGGCTGCGGAGGAAACGGGGGTAGCGGCAGCACTCTGTTGCCTTATGACCTTACCAACAGGAAGGTAAAGGGATTTTTGAAGGCAGGTTGGTTTTTGCAGGGAGGGGAAGGAGTGTACTCAGGAGGAAGGGTAGCAGAAAAGAAGGCTAGGTATGAACAAGGAGCAGATGACATGAGAAACTACTCATCAGACTTTCTTCTTTCATTTCCCCAAACTGACCCCTTTAACCCACTGGGGGACAGTTTCAGTCTGGATAAATTGATATTTTTAGATAAACTCTGGACCTATAAACTATTTTTTCCATAGCACAGAAACCACAGTAAAGAGTGTTGTAACTGCTTCTGTGTTAATACACTGCAGCCATGTTTATTGCTTGTAATTTTGAACACCGTGTCTTGCACACATAAAACAGGGGCCTGCACTTTATGGCTTGGTAGTTGAAAGCTGGTAAAAGAAACTATAATTAGCTGTGACCAGAGAGAATTCTCAAGAGTTTGGCTTTTAAACCTCCTCCAGCAACTCCCTTCTCTCTCTCTCCCTGCAAAAATACTATTCTCAAAGAGAAAAAAGATAGATAAACACAAGAACAAGGACAAAGCCAGTCAAAGGGCAGTAAATTTAAAGACCTCACCATGCACATAGCTTTATCTCTGTAAAAATGGAGTATCAGTGTAAGTAATTATGAGGTGCTGTCCTAGTTTCTGATCTGGATCTGCTAAAACCTTTTATTTAGGGCAACACACTGGTATAGCCTTCTATAAAAATGCTTTTTTTTCTTATGCAAAAAAGAAAGAGGATGCGAAAGAGCTCACATTCTACTCTTTTTAAATGAAGTACAGCTCTTAAAGGATAAAGGCTGCTGAAAGAAAAACATGGATATTTCCCCTGCTACACATTAGGGAAAAAAAAAACCCGAGACTGATGTTAACATGAGTTGTGTGAAATACTGTCAAAGGGTCTAATTAAATTTTTAATTTCAGCCCTGGTGTCTCTTTATGTCTTGTGAAACTAGCTATTAAATTTAATTTCACAGATAAAACAGTAATAGATCATGTACCAAAAGCAGACTCATATCGAATTCTTCCATGTACGTAATCTCAAATCTATAATCTTGTAATTGTTTAATATGTCAATATATAGAGCTTAAAAATTCATTGTTGCTTATTATAAGCACAAAAAGAACATTTCTTCATCTGAAAACACTGGTGGTTTGCTGTCAAAAGCCAGTGATCTGAAGATTTTTCCAGGGTCAAGAGACAGTAGTTTTTAATAGAAGAATATCTACCAGGAATTGTGGCCAAACCAGGTAATTAGCTGTACAATAATTTAAGATTAATTCCAATTATAAAACCCTAAAAAGAGAAATATAGACATGCAGCTAAATTTGGGGTTAATACATTAAATGTCCAGGCAAGTAAATTTGCATTTTTGGGCTCAAAAGAATGTTATCAGCTTTTACTGGCCTGATTCCTGTTGCCTTCACGAGAAGTGGGAACAAAAATAGAAACATAATTTCACTGATTTGCTTGTAACTCTTGGATCCTAAAATATATGAATAATTCTTTGTATCTGAGGAGTCAAAAGGATAAAATACACTTTCAGGAAAGGATTTGAAATCAAACTAGAATTTTAATGTTCTTAGTCAGCATTTGGAAACAGGAAAAAAACATTTAAGAGCATTGGCAGTATGGGGAAAAAAAAAACCCAAGAACACATGCCATATGTTCTATTCTTTGCAAATTTACTGTATGGTAATGGAAAAGATACAAGTACATAACAAGGGATTATTGTACCGCTGAAAAGCTTAATGCCGGACATGTGTTCAGGCCTCAGTTTTCCATAATCAGGAAATTTTTCAATGAAGTATCACAAATCCTTTAAATCACAAGGGAGTCAATCACTTGCAAAGAGTTTCTCAGGTTAGATATAATTGTTTTATATCTATATTTACTGAGCAAATTACCCCTTTTTCTTTTTTTTTCTTTTTAAGGCTTTCTATAGTCCATTGTCTTGTTCTTATATTTTATCAGGTTTATTCTTATCTCTTTTCCTTGCTTAATGGAGAGATAAAGAAAACTTATTTTGTGGAAGCAGATGCTTTCAGCATTCTCTGATCCTGCTTACAGTTTAGAGTATATTGAATTAGCAGCAAACGTTGAACAGCAGGTCTGCCACCAGTATTTTATCCTAGGTGACCAATAACTCTGAATTGCCATGAGCTCTGCAGTCTTCTGTTAAGTCGTTACCCTACATCATTCCTATCTTTTGAATACATTATTGTAGCCTGTGAAGTTAGGACAAGTGTTCAATAACTGGCTGGTTGTGGTTAGCTTTGGGTAATTTTTTTTGCAAATTAATACTTTCTTGGGTTCAAATTTCTCACATGAGCTTTCATATTTAGTATTAAAAGTTTACTTTTCATATATTTCTTTAAAACCTGGATGTTAAGTTCAATGGATTCATTAGCAAAAATTTTTAATTATACTTTGATTGTTTATTAACAATAGAGGATCTATTGCATTTTGTGTTAAAAAGATAAATCATGTCACAGAAACAAAACCTAACCTCTCTGTCACGTGCTCCAAATCAAGAATTGAATAAATGGTAAATGTGGATGGTATAATTTGTTATTTTTACTTCTATATTCTTACTTCCCTCTCCCCCACCCCAAAACAGGAGAAAAAAATAGTGTCCCAAACTGCTCTGAACATATATCTTTCATAGCAAACCTGTGCCAATAAAAATAAAAAAAAAAAAAATTAAGGAAGAGACTGTCAATAAGGTCAAAAGAAGACAAAAGGAGGAATTGTTAAAATAGACAATAGTCCTGGCACTGACTGTACATTGCTCTGGCAGGTTGCATTTTTGGAAAAGCTTGCAGATTACTGCAGACAAAACATATACATTTTAATATTTCTACAGTTTGATTAGTCATGTAAAGATTTACATATTATTAATAGAAACTACAATGAATGCTAATAGCTTTCAAAGCAATAAAACTCAAAATTCTTCCCCTTCCTGAAAATATTCAGGTATATGCTTAGCTTCATGTAACTCTGAGATTTCACACAGGCTTGTAAATATTTGCAGGACTGGCCCTGTGGATTGATATCCAATTAGACCCCTCAACTCGAGGCTGGAGGTACTGCGGAAGAGTTGCTTTTAAGTTTGTGGTGTTAGCTTTATCTTTAAATGAAACTTCATACTACTTTTTATGCAAATATGTGTAACTTCAGACAGGCTCTTGAAAAAAGGAAGACTACGAAGTGGATCTTGAAAAATATTCACCCAAAGAATTTTATTACCTGCTAATTGCCTATTTCCAAGCATCCCCAGTGTTGCCCAGCTGTTTTGCTAGCACTCAGAGGCCAAATCAGTGGGACGAGTGTTAATAAGTGACTCACTGAGGACAGCAACATGTCTGTGGAGAATTTTTAAGAAAGTCCAGCTTTTTCTGGCTTTCAGTCTAAACCTTACAAAGAAGGTGGCAGGGACAGGCATAATCTATTTCCTTATTTTAAAATCTGTTTTTTTGGTTTGTTTTTTGTTTGTTTGTTTGTTTTTTTCTCAGATACATTTCTTCTAAATAATGAATACTTTGCATTTTGTGTGACAATTTGATCAGTAGATTAACATCTAGCCAATTCTCCCAGAAGGAAAAAAAGTGCAAATTGAGCACACATCTGGCCCCTAGACATATTCAGAGTTAAAACTTTGGGGAAGACAGCAGACTTACAGTACCTGTGAAAACGATTTGCATGATTTCACCTCGGGGCAAGAAGTCATCTCCTGGCATGCGAAGATATCAGCAGAAGACTAAGTATATAACCTTGTTAAGTAAGAAAGCCATCATATTTTCCTTCCCCTGAGATGCAAATTGTGTTTTCTATATATGCATAATACAGAAAAGCTGAGCATGTAGCTTTTGGGAGCTCTTGGCAGCTTTGTTACTCAAGAAGTTCTGCATAGGTTAGAAACTAAGACAACATGGACACTCAATAAGTGAATAAAATTGCTTCAGTTTTTGAAGTACCATGACACAAAACCAAACCCAGTGTCAGAGAAATTAAGAACTAAATTTTCAGCAGACCTCTAGTTACACTTACGTAGGTAAGCTTCTGTAGCTCTGGTTTTACTGACTGAAGGTACAGGTGATTAAAAAGAAAAATATGCTGGTATATTTGTTTTTATATCAGTAAAATCTTAGAGTGCATTTGTACATACATGATTTTTGGTTTTCATATTTATATGCTTTCGTGTCTTTGAACAGAGGGTTAGGTCTAGATGGTCTTCAGAGGTCCTTTTCAACATCAGCTATCCTACTATTCTATGAAGTTTAAAAAAAATTGCACTAAAAATGCTGCCAGCTCAATAAAATTGAGAATGGATACTTATATTCACGTGGAATGCCTACTTGATACACAAGTTGCACTGATTATAGACAGTTTGCTCAAAGACTACGCCATATTTAAGTTCACACATTTCAGCATGTATCCTGAGGTTATAATGACTCTGCAAGTGTTATAGGAACTTTACCATATAAGCCAGTCTGACATGCTCATTACAGCTCAAGGTAGTCTGTGCCTTCAGAACCAGTGTTCTTATAGAAGAAATTGTGTTTAAGTATTACAATTCCCTTCATAAATTAGTCTTACTTTACACAGAATAATAAAAGGATAGGTTACTGTAAGACCGCTTCTAAATTTAAGGCCACTATCTGGTTGTTGCTATATCAATGCAAAATAAAAGCAATTATGGAACAAAAAAATCCACCCTCTAAATTCATACCATTTTAAGGTTAAGATACATTAGGATTAATTTTATTTTCTATTTTTTCCAATGTAGAGACAAAGATATAATATTAATATTGTAAAAGTTACATTATCATGTTTCCTAAGGCACAGTGAAGCATACTGGAAAAAGTTATCATCTAGCATCCCTTTGTAATTAAAATAGAAATATGGTTAGATTCCAAAGCAATACTCTCTGAAAGACAGGAGCTTTTCCTGGCTAAAATTCTGTTTGACACAGTGTTTTATACTCTCCTCACACCACAGTCTAAAAACATCAATAAGCTGCTTTGCTAGGCTGGATTTTTTTTTCAACATGTAACCCTCTGGTTAAGCTTTATAATCTGATGCAGAATGCAATAATCCCAGGAAGTGAAATGAATGAGAATGGAGAGTGCTCAAAATGACTCAAAAGCTATAATTAGAAGTAAAATTTGGTTATTTAAACATTTGATTTCTAGTTACAGTGAAAATGGTTTGTTTTTGTCAAGAAAGTGCTAAGGTGCAATTGTGAAAATCCTGATTACATACATGCATTGAATACTCTTGTTATAAATAATGTGTAACTAATGATCATAATTCCTGCCTCTTAACCCGTTCACAAAAGAGTGACCACAGGGGTAGGAATTTTGGGATGGGTCACGTGTAATCTATTACCAGACAAAACTAAATGCATTATTTTCCTCTCCTCCCCTTTGGCCTCTTCCACGTCTTGTGGGATTCAACCTTACAGCCAATCGTCTATTTGTTTTAGGTGTAAAATGGAAAAGACTTGTAAAGGCACAAGAACTAATGAAAACAAATAATTAATGGAAAAGATGACATAATTGCATCAATAAGTTATGTAGGATGAATCTTCTAACTGGAAAAGAACCGCAAATCAGAAGAATAAACTATTAGAGAGACAAAACCAGACAGCATCAGCGGCTGTGTGTTGTTATTTTCAAAAATATTAGAATGACTGAAGGCTACAGAAATGAGACAGGACCATACCAGCAAAAAAAATTCTTCAGGTAAGATACTAGGAAAGAAAATGAAAAGGCCACCAAGCCTGCAAGAGAAAAGGCATATCAGTCTGTCCTTTTTGAATTATGTTTCCTTATTGCATTATTTCTCAGAGGTGTACCATATTGAAGGATATATTAGAAAAATGATAGTAAGATGATTATCTTGAGGGGTACTGGATGAACTGATGGCTCAGAGGCACCACAGACCATGCTCACCAATGACTGCAAGTAAAAAAGCTTTATGAGTTAGTAGACAACAAAAAGGAGTGAAACCTGGCTTGCACTGTAGCTCCAGGTCAGCCCCACTCCCACGCTGAGTGAAGCAGGTAATTGCCAGGTTGAGGGAGCGGAGGAAGGACTGACAGTAACACTGCACAGGGAGGAGGGTATTGCAGCAGAATCAGTTGTCTGAAACTAGCATGCACCTTAAATAGCCAAAGATCCATCAAAACATGCTTAGTGTCATGAATACAGCTAGGAGACCTGTGAAATATCTTGCAGAGAGCCAGCTGACAACGCTCGTTCCCAAACTGCTTCTCATTCATTTAAAACCAGAAAGGAAGTGTAAAACAGGTGAAGGAACTGCTCTGTTTTTTTTGTCAATGGTCATGCCCTTCTATACCTACAAAATCCTGTTACTTGTTCCATAGAATCATAGAAGTTGAGCTGTGTAAGTGAAGTTGTATGAGTGCTGCCTTGTGCAGCAATAAGGTAATTTATTTTGGGAGGATGAAGAAGGAGAGAGAGGGGGAAGAAGGAAAAAAAAAAATCCAGGTGGTCCCAGAAGCATGAACGAAAAATCTGAGTAGCTTGTACAATGTGAAAGAGCACGGAGCAATATTTCACAGCAGCCCTGGTTGCAGAGTAGTCCATGCACAGAGGCGCGTAAGAGACCTACTCCAATGAACAGTCAGGAGTTGTGTCTCAATGTTAATTGTATGTTCACAGTTTTAAAATTATTTCTGATTTTGATAGTATGAGGAGCAGCTTCATTCCTATACTATAATTACTGAGAAGATGAGAAGTTTGCAGACTCCATCTCATATCTGTCTTGTATCAAAAGAGGTATAAAGGAGAAATGGAAATGTGGCTGACTGGTAGAAAGCAGTGGATGCACAGCCAGCAGTCACATAAGATCTCTAATAGAAAAATGGGAATTTGTTCTGTGTGGCTGCCAAACGCACATGGACTAAAGAGAAAGATAATAAACAGGAATCTAAGTTTTGGGTTTGGGGTTTTTTTGTTTGGTTTTTTTTTTTGTTTGGTTTGTTTTTTCAGAATAATCGTGCAGATGAAGTATTAGACTTCCATTGCTTTAGGTGATTTATTCACTACTCTGTTCCACCTGTTGTAATAATGCTTGCAAACACACACAAAAATTGCCATTGACTGCTCTCCTGTTTTGCAGAATTTATACCTACTGTGCCACAGACAATAAACACCAGTGAGTTACACCTGCAGTAATAGTACATGATCTTCTGCCAGACGAGCTGTTGACAAAGGTGGGTGCCTAAGTCCATGTAAGTTTGTTTAAAAATGACACATTTTCCTCAAAGTTATCCAACCCCGTCTAAATGTCAAAGTAGGGCTTTTTAACTTTTCTAAGGTAAGCCACTTCTTTCTACACAGCTGCTGGGTAATGTGGCAAAACCCTCTTGTCTATTAAAAAGGTGGTTGGGATTATTTGGGAAATCTTCTATGGAAATTATTTATTATGAAAAATATTTTGCAACCTGTGATTGTCCTGCAGTGTACAGGATGAGCTATGATCTAAGCTGGGGTGGAGGAATTATGACTAAGTGTAGCAGCATAGTGAGAGTTGGTTTGGAAATTAATTTTTTCAATGCATAGCTTTTATTATAAACACATAGGTAATACCCAAGAAATAGGATTTTTTTTGCTCTGAAAGTTAAACACATCAATAAGTAATT